>NC_069145.1:56761374-57054055 GCF_943734635.1 Anopheles cruzii
ATATTTGTTTACATTCTTCCCAATATTTATCCAATTTGCTTTTAGTTGTTTCGAGTCCTTTTTCAATTTAGGACTATATTTTAGAAATGGGTGATAAGCGATTTGATACACGCACACCGATGACCAAATCATGCGATTGAACCATGGAGGTACTTTCGTATGCATTGCGATGGTGATGGCATACGTTAAACTTTACAGGTTGTTTCATTTTGTTTCCCGTGCAGCCCGTAATCTAATCCGTGACATGAGAAAGAATTGTCAGATACTCTAAGCTGCTCGTTGGACGAATTTACATTTCAACTCGCCCCAACGGGGGGTTGGGCTCAAGTCCATTGAACCGGGGCGTCTTCAGCGGGTGGCCATCCCCTATGGTCGTAAATGGGTTTGGCTACAACGAAGAAGGGGAACGGAACCCATCTGGCTTATTTGCATTTTGGCCACTGCCACTGTCCGGGTTTTGCGCTCTATACACCCATTTGGATGGAGTGTAGCAACCCTTGCCGTATGGGTTGGTTAAACTTTTAATCATCACCCTCGTTTGCATTACATTGAAATCGATGATGTGGCACCATTTCTTCTATGGGGTTATGAACTTCAAATGGTCCATGTTTAAATGTGTTGCACTATGGATTTTGGTTCCTATTGCAATTTTCCAACACGCAATCATTTAGTTTCTTCAGCTACTATTTCTTTCCTCAACATCTGATAACGTTTACTGGTTTGTTAAAAAGATTTATTGCAACAAACGCATAAATCGTCTTCAAATCTATTCTATCGTCTTCCTAGAATCCTGAGGAGGCTCGAGATCGAGTTCACCATCAATGGAGAAACCTCAATTTAAGGTCAAGGGACCTCATTACGTTTGACGCCAAATTAGGAACGGAATATGAGACGAACCACGTTAGTGTCAGGTTGGCGTAGGTTAGACTGAACCACTAAACCAATCTGGAGCGAAACTCTCCTCTCACTGTACGGTCACTTAACATCATACTAATCGCCACATTAGGGAATGAGGCAAATACATTCTGTCCATTCCGGGTTTATCGTAGTTGTAACATAAGCTTGTCGTACGGTAAAGGCGAGATTTTGGATGAGAAAGGTTTGAAAATAAATTTGCACTGAAATGGTTGGGCAAACGTAATTGGATTCAGGTATTTAATGGTACAGCAGCATAAAGCGATTAGCTAGCACACAGCCAAGACATGCACTACACATGCAAAATAGCGAACTCACAGTTGGCAACATCATAGCCAAATTATCGTTTCTAATGTTACACGTCATTAGCATCGTGGTCGGTTCGCTTGAAACGTAGTCGCTTCGGTACAGGAAGGAACAACCCGTTTGGTTCATAATGCGAATGAGAATATATTACCAGCAGAAGATTATTTAGTTTTGTGCTGAAATATCGTATCGTGCGAACTTCAATAACTTGTCGGAGATTTTCTTCATGGATTTAACGAGAAGGGAATCTCTAGATCACAATTTTTCGACGGTACTATTTGATCTACTTTAGCGATTTTATTTATTCACGAATTCAATGATCACATGTCGTATGTTAAAAACGTTTAGATTCACTTTCTTAGCTTATATAGGTTTAAAAAAAGGATTTACTGTCAACCCCTGCATTGAAATAAATCGTAACACTTTTCGACATTCGAGTTCAGAAATCGGTTTAAATACCGTAGATTACGGGTATTAAGACCCACCTTTTTTGCAAAAAAATTCAGTCTAAAATCCAGGGGGGTCTTAATAGGTGTAGTCAGCGATTCGGCTTGCTGGATTAACCGGTTAATGCATGTAGCGGCATCATGAGCAACCTGACTCAAGCACTCGATCTGAATTCTACGAAGAAAAAGTCTTTCCACAAATTTGTCATCAATACCCGGCAAAGTTTAGCTTTGAATTGTCACAGATAGGCAATGGTCTAGGCGACCTGGCGTTGAAGAAGAATTCTTATTTGGTTTTTGATCAGTTTAGAGGGCATTTGACGGAAAAAGTAAAGCAAAAGGCTAAAGAACTGAGAACCCAGTTAGCAGTCATTCCAGGTGGTCTCACAAGTCAATTGCAACCTCTTGATATCAGTATCAATAAACCTTTTAAGGCAAATATGAAGGAGGAGTGGACCAAATGGATGAGTGAATCTGATACAAACTTAACTCCATCAGGCCTGTTGAAGAGGCCAACAATCTCACAAGTCTGCCAGTGGGTGAAAACTTCATGGGATGCCATCAAGAAAGATGTTATCATCAAATCATTTAAAAAAGCAGGTATTAGTAATGCATTAGATGGCTCTGAGGATGATGCTATTTTTGCCCAAAGTGATTCCTCAGACACAGATGATGATGACATGGAAGAATTAACTAGAAAACTGGTTAATCAATGTTTGGAAACAGAAGATATGTTTGAGACTGAAGAATTTCATAACTTCTATGACGAATCAGTTATAAATAAAGTCGTTAAAAAATAAAAATAAAGTAATTTAGGTTTTTCTTAAATTTTTGATCTAAAAATGAGGGGGGTCTTAATAGATGTAGGGTCTTAATACCCGTAATCTACGGTAGGTATTTAACCTTTTTAAACGCTCTGTTACTTTACGGTGAGGTTCCCATCTGTTATGATAGTTGTAATTTGGGTTTTAAAATTTTCCTTTTCCAAATTAAGATGCAGAATTAAAAAGTGATTGATTGAGTCAAGGCACTCATTATTTTAGTCACAACGTACAGGAAATACAATCGCAGACAATGCTTAATATCTTAATAAGCAGTTGAATTCTGTGCACCAAACTGTACATCGACAAATAAAGAAGAATAAAGCGATAGAAAGCGTATCAGTGCATAGGAGCGAAAAAAGCGATTTGATTCCCGTCCCTGATCGTTTTCAACACAGATTCAAACCACCGGGACGTGACACTCGCGTGACCCAGTCTGACAAATCCCAGTCTCGTTTCATTCCGACAGTCGGCGTCGTCCCTTCGTCGACCCACTTCCGTCTCCGGACCAGACGCAACAGGTTGTCAATATGTAAGTGAGTGCCTGTTGTTCGTGCCCTCGGCACCCCATTCCGTGGCAGAGGTCCTTGTGCGCCGAGCAACCTTCGTCATTCCTGATGATGACGCTCGGCATGACTTCGGCAACCTCATCCGGTCCCTCAGGTATCCAGAACGCTCGTCGCGGGCATGGACGGGAGAAGCGGCGGTCCCGTCTCTGGCGCAGTAAGACACGGGACGGCTCCTGCTGAGCAAACGTTTCTAATTTTAATGTTGTTTCACTGTTCCGGGCAGCTGCTGTGCGCGCGTCCTCGGCGCCCAAAACAGAGGGGGATTTTCGGGCGCCCCGCGAAAGGTTCTTTCCACTTCCGTTCGATGGTTGCGTTTTTTTAATTATTTGAACGCCACGAGCATGGTCCGTGGGACATTATCGGTCAATAAATGGAAAGAATTTTGTTTGATAAAAAGATTAGTCTAACGGTTTTTTTGGGGGTAACCCTTTGAATGAATTGGATGTTAGCCCGTGATCCTGGCAATGGATTGACTCGTGTGCTTGTGCTCCAACATGGTTTTAGTTGAATCTATCTTGCATTTTGTACCAATGCTTGGTTGTAGTATTTCATTTTTAAATTCTGAATCTAGAATCTGTAAGTATTATTTATGGTTAAAGTCTGCTTCTACAGTTTATAAACAAAACATTACATTGCGGAGCGCTCTAGTCCCTAGCGACATGTTGCATGATTTTATCGACACTAAAACCAGCTAAATAAGTATATTTTGCCTAAATAATTTAGTTTTAAGCTATTTTATAAACGAATATATCAATTGATTGGCGAATGTAACCAACTTATTGCTTCAACTCTTAGGATTGTTTTACGGAAAAGGCAACGGTTTGCCAAATGATCTTTCAGCCATTTTTTGTTGGTCGATCCGAATCGAAATGTTCAGAATATAAGTTCAGAATTTCAACCTGACCTCTTCACCGCCAGCCTGAAAATAATTATTAAAAAGAAAGAATTATTAGAAAGAAAGAAACCGATGCATTTTATTTGCTACTAGCAGCCACCATAAATTCTAAACTCTTATAAATGTCATTGTAAAATAGCAACATTTTGCTGTAATCAAGCACTGAATGATGCTCCTTACTCTACGATGCTCTACGAACAAAGTTAATAATACTTTGAAAACGGCTCAAACTGAAGTGCGCAGGTTTGTCCATGTAATTTAGTTAAAAGAATGTCAATTGTGAACAACGTTTTGTGATGTATTGTTATTAAGAATTCTATTAGATCTGATGCTCTTTCCTTCTAAACTGTAAACTGTAACCCATCCCGTTTTTAATAACAATTAATTTAGTTTTCTGTAAAAAGCGGAAAAATATGCGTTCATTCTTCATCACTGAACTTATATTCTGGACATATGGTTAAAGAGTCTTAAGACTACAAATAAATTATCAAACGGAAACACTTTGTATACAATTTGTTACAAATAGTCGCTTTTGCTTAAAATCGCACATTTAAAATCTATTTTTACATTGTGTATCAATTGTTACGCACATGAGTTACGACCATTGTTCCGCACGAGACTCATTCCGCCTTCATACTTCGACACTCTAACCCACGCACACACAAAAAAATCATTAACGTTACGGACTGGACATTAATGGCCCCACGGCCAGGCCAGGCACCGGCCAGCAATGTCGGGCGGGGTGCAAAAATTCGTTTAGTGCATCGATAAGTTCCATTCAACATGGACACCTGCTGCCCATGCTGTGCATTTGCATAAATCCCGTTCGTTTGCCAGCGCCCCACGCACCAGCCAGAGCCGCGGGATGTGCTAGGGAAGTAGTGCGGCTCGCCAACTTCGATAAGACATCCATCCTGCTCCCCCACATGAGGGCATATGCTGGGCAAAGAACCATAGACTTGGTCCGTGGCGCGTCGAACGGCGACCGTGGTGGCAAGGGATCCGGCAAGGGTGGTAAAAGTTCGATTAGATTTTATTACATTCTCGTGTCACATTATCATTACCGCGACCGTTACCCGCCACCTCCCCCGCGCACAGGCTTATCGGCGAGCAGAACGAATGCACGAACGCGTTCTACGCGCGGTACTTCGTGGCCGTTACGAGTGTTCAGGGGTTCGAGGTGTGCTTCCGGCCCAAAGAAACGCCGGATCCTGCCTGTGACTTCCAAACCGACCGACGCTGGCCTGAGCACTGACGGCGGCGACGGCACTGACAAGATGACGAACTTATCTCCACTCAGGCTCAAGACCTTCGTGTGGCGTTCGGCTCGGCGGACATTCGGTTCGGGCAGGGGAAGTAGCGAAACCCGTAGTGCCGAGCGAGAGTGTCCTCGCGTCAGACTTCCTTCGCGGCGTGGTCACAGAACGTGGTCTATTGCGCGCCTGTTGCGTTGGCGGTTGACGACCGAGCGACCAGGCTACAGCGAGGCGGTCCTCCCGCTAAAGGATCGCCGAGAAGTGTGGAGCAGAACGTAGTCGCTCTGCACCCGCTCAGAACCCCACTCAGAAGGAGGCGCTTGGTGGCTTACGTACGCCGTACGGGTTACGCGCGATCGGTACCATGCAACGAAAGTTTATGGAGTTTAAAAAATTCAAACATTGTTAGAATTCTTTAGTTCCGTTCGTTTTCGTGCAACTTAACTGTGACACAAAATCTTCAAGGGCAATGCACCGTATTGGGTTCTATTACAAAATAGTGTCCCATAAACAATGTTAAAGATAGATTGATGAAATCTCTGTCGTGTGGTTCCTTGGATTGATCGATGTTATCGTTCGATAACGCGGAATAACGGCGAACGGTTTAATACATCACTATCAGCGCGCAGAATGATAAACCATAAATCGTATGACACATACCAGACAGATAACCAATAATCCTTTGTCGGCGTAGTTGGAAGCCGCATCCTGACGGACAGTGCGTCCATAAAAAAGCATCTTTCCCATCGAAAGACACGTTGCCGATGGTGCATTCGGAATCAGTTGACAGCCCCACAAATAGATAGGCAAAATGGCAGCTTCCTTCATGGCCGCACTGGCCGCGATACGATTTTTGTTTTGGTTTTTTGGGCAACGTCTGCGTTCCGTATCCTGACGTACCAGACGAATACTCGGCGTCACCGGCGTCAATGACCGCCAACGGTCCCGAGCAGCAACGAGCAACGCTTTTCGAGTATCGAGAAATGGCAAAACAATTGGTAAAAAAAAACACCGGCAGCGATTAGATCCGATCCGGTCCGGTCGCTCCGGAATGCGCGCTCCGGAACTTGTGGCCACACTACCAAAACCAAGACCCAGCTCCCTGTTCGCGTTCCATTCAAAACAGCCACCGCGTGTGGTGCAAAGTTACTGCCCCAGCGCGAGAAGGATAGCAAACCAGACCAGAGCTGGTGGTCCTTGTTGCTCGCGCGTCCCGTTCGGCCCAGACAGTGGCCACCGCCGACCGAACCGGAACGCGCTCTCGTTCGTCTCGCTCTGTCGCCGCATTACAGTGTACTACCGAGTAACAGCCAAAACGGTTAGATTCGAGGCCAAGAATCGACCCTTTTCGTGCGGGAGACCCACCTCTGCTCCCCACAAAGCCGCCCCACGTCCACCAGCAACGAGTCCTGTGCTCGTCGGGCGTTCGGTTCGCATCGGGCGTCGCATTGACGCACTCGGGTTTTCTCGGCGGAGAAAACCTGTTGCGACTGTCGCCGCCGCCGCCGCCGCCTGTTGACACCAACACACAGCCAGCCAGAAGGAAGGAAGCCAGAAACAACAACCCACCCACCCCCCGCGCGACGGAGAGAACGCTCCATCCAGAATCGGCCAGTTCTGCCAGCATCGAACATCGGACGAGTGCACGGTAAACATAGCGCCGTGGGCTACGATTGCAGTCACGTCGACCGACCGACGACGACGACGACGGCTACGTGTTGCTTCCGGCACGGATCGGGTTCAGTTTACGTCCAACAGTTGCCTGTTGCACATCGTCGCCTCACCAGCTCTGCGCGGTCTGCCGGCCGTTTCCGTTCCGTCGGCCGTCCCCAGACGTGATGTGTGTGAGCCCACTGTGGCCCAGAACCTGAACTCTCGGAACTCTTGAAACAAAGCGTCGTCCTGTTGGGAAGCAGCCAATGTTCTGTGTGCCCGGAGGACCTGTTGCGCGCTGCGTCCTTTGGGAGATTCTGCGGCTCGCGTGCAGGACGTGCACAACAAGTTGGCAAAGTTCTCAAGTGTGACGTGTTTAAGAACTATCTGGCTCAAGTTTTCCGCGTCGTGCCGTCGTACAGCTTCCGGCGAACATCCGGACGATCGGGTTAACTGTGAGTCAAACTTCAGGAGCTAGCAAAACTTCGGGTCCAAGATCCTCTTGCACTTCTCGGCCCCTCGGTTGGCCCCTGGTGCAGCTGCAAACGTGTTCTCGGTGTGCGTACGTGTTAGGTTTAGCCGGTTGCTTCTGGGACAAACCCTAGACAGAGTGCATCCTCAGAGAGAAGTGCATCCTCGTAAGGAGCACCCATTCTTCGGAAACCAGAAGTGGCCGCGGTGTGTCGCCGGCGTGCGAAGTGAGAGAGTTTTCCATTAATAAATTAAACTGCTAATTAGATAATTTCCTCCGGAGTGTGGTGCAGAACGGAACCCAAGACACCTTCCGTGAGGACCCCGGGCAGAAGAGTGGGCACAGCTCTACTCGGCAGACTTTGCTAGAAAGCGAATGTGGTGTGGCTGCTGCTGGCAAAAAAGGTAGGATATGGTTTTGTGATGGCCACCTCCACACACTGCACTCTGCTGGCTTTCTGGCCACGGGCTCAGTGGTGAGGTCACCGCAACGCCTATGCTTAAGTTTTAACCAATTTCCCGCAACGGATTGTTGTTAGATAGTGGATACCAAACATACCACGGACGCTACGGCAAGCCACTCGAGGTGGTGGTTGTGCTGCAAGTTTTTGGTTCTACGTCATTTGTTTACTGCCTTCAAAAGAAACCGGACCGAGAGCTACGCCGGTGCCAAGGAAGCAGCAGCAGGTGCGATATCGGCCACCCGTGGGAATGCAATTTAACTGAAAGCAATTTGCTTAGGACCAGAACTATCCGATAAACAAGATAAGAGGTGGTCTCCCTCGAAGCATTATAGTGGGCCCTTCTGGGCGCAGGCCACCCAACCCAACACCCGACTGCGGCACCCACAGACCGCAAACCGATCACACCGGAGAAGTTGTAGCAGCTGTAGCTTAAATTTAATTTAGTTCTTCTGCCTTCTGCTTTCGCCCGGCCCCAGGCGACGTTCCCGGTGACCGGCGCTTTCTTTTGATTTGACCCACCCTGAACCCGTGCCGCTCTCCAAGTGTCCAAGATGGGTCGCCCCCGTCAGAAGCCGTCGTACCTGGCGCCGTGGCCTTGCAGGAGCCTGTATAAATAATAATTAATTCTCAAGCTTATTCCGGCTGCAGCGCACCGCACCGCACCGAAGGTGCGAAACCGCGGCCCCTAACCGTGTATAGTGGCCGGAGCCGGAGATGGAATTTCTTCTGCAGTTTCACCGCTGCCACCGCTGCACTTCGCGAGGGTCCTGCGGTCCTCCCTGCTAGCCTTCGATAGATTTTATTCTCGATCGTTCGGGGCGGGCGAGCGGTGATGGTGAAAATTTATCCATCCATCCGGACCGGCACGTGCTTCCCATCAAAATGCAGAACCCCCGGGTGTAGTGGCACCGTGCCCGTTGATCCGTTCCGTTGGTTTTGCTGTACTTTATTATAAGTTCTTGTCCTGTCGCGCTGTTCGCGATGTTTGTTTGATACCCCAAGAATCGGCGTCCGTGCCCGGAATGCGCTTGTGTGGTTGCGCCCGGACGGGACGACGTCCTTGAGAGTTATGATGTTTTGAATGAAGATACTATCGCGTGTCCAGGGAAGAAATAATTATTTTTGGGAAGTGACTAACCGAACGGTGTTAATTGGTGTATGCGAAAGTGGAGGGCTTCCTCAGGTCCTTCCGATCTTACAGACTACAGTGATGTTTGCGAATAAAATAATAGATTGTAATTTTCCTATCTAATTTTCTCTTAAGTATTGTAATTATTTTTTTTTTTAATAATTTATGGTAATGTCTCTTTCATTTCTTTATTTGTCGATTTTCCTGCCCTGTTTAACCTTCAAATAATGCAATAATGATGCAAACGCAAGCGATTTGTCATCTGCGGACATCCGAGGCGTACGTCGTCAAAATGTGGACCCTAGACAGACATAATTAGTATTCGCCGTTTGCCCTAGTCATGGTTAACCATTTAAGAAGTCCTCTATCTGGGGTTTCGGTTTTTCTTTTTGCGAATGTCATCCCCACGTCATGAGGTTTGGCGTGCTGTTTATCTTATTTCGCCTTTTTTTCTGCCACCCCCCCGCGACTTCCGGTCGCAGAACGAAGGGCGACCGGAATAACCTAGCGTTAGGAGAACATCCGCGCCCGTCCGGGCTGCGACGGTGGCAGTTCTGATCGCCCGGACATACGCGACTTAGACCGAGAACTAAGTGAAATTCCTCGAACACGGGAAAAGGGCGTGAAATCGAAAGGCTAAAGGACATCGCGTGAATGCGTGAAGAGGGCGACTGTGCGAAAACCGACGAGTGAAGTGAAGTTCGTGTCGTCCTGTCTTCAGGAAAGGGCTCGTGGAGTTCGTTCATTTATTCATTTGTTATTCTGCCAGAACTGGAAAAGTTAATTAAGTGTGGCTGAGTTGTCGGTTTCAGTGAAAGTGAGTTTTACTTTTCGACAGGTTTCGTTTTTTCTTCTCGCTTCTTTTTGCTCTGCTCCTTTCGGGAAATGTCACCCGCGCGAGCACTCGGCCGTATTCTTGACGAGTTCTCATTAGCATTTGCACGAGCAAAAAAAAAGGATCATTATGTCTCGCTTGGTACGGGGCTGCGTTCTGCTAATTATTATTGCGGTTTGTGCTTACAAACGCTCCCGCAACATGTTGTCGATAGGGCTGTTGATGGTCAAAATGATGTGTATTTAAATTTGAATGATCGATTGTCAAACGCAGAGAACAGCAAGTTGGAGTATTCTGGTATTGTTTGTACTGCTTTCCGAGCAGCCGAAACTTTTTCTTCAACAAACTTCTGAGCTCTCGGCAGCGTGCAACTTTAACAGGCTTAATGCATTCGCTTAATGACTTTAACGGGCAACTCCCATTTTGAAGTCACCAAAGCAAAGCAAAGGCACTTTGCCACAAACAAAAACGTTTCGAGCAAAGAAAGCAAAAGAAAAATCCCAAGAACATGAACTCGGTCATCCGCCGGACTAGTGGGTCCCGTTTGTCAGAACGAGGCTGCTCTGTCCCTATTGTGCCGCGTCCTCGAATGGAGGCGTGTGGAGGAGAAAATTGATTTCCCTGATTGTTTTCCTCGGCGATTTCGTGGCACTTTCTTCGTCACTTTTTCTTTCCGTTGTTTGGCTGCTTTTTGCTTTTCATCGGCGTGCAGTTAAGATCGCAGGATTACTGTACCGTCACGACGATAACAATCAGTGACCAACATCTGTTTTGGTTTCCATCGACCGTGGTGGGAATTCGTAAGAAAAATGTGCGTTGTTTTGTTTATAGGATTAAGTGGACCGGGGGTCACCGTGATAGGTGTTTATCTATCGTCTATTTTTATTGACATTCACAATCTTCTCCATCATTCGTATCGCGTATCGCGATCAATTACTACGATCAATTACAACGCCCAAAATTTTTAAATATTTAATAGATTTATAACTCGATGAAACATAGTTTTCTGTTTTACTAAAGCATGCTTTTTTCCTGTATGAGAAATATAACAAATTTTAATGTAAAAATGTAGCATGCAAAATAATAGTACTGTATGCTAATTTAACATTCTAATTCTGCGGCGGTACTAACTAATTCTTTTATGCCGATAATATTAGGTTGGGGAAAAAGAAATCCATTATTTTTGGGTGAAATTCAAAACATTATTTAAGATACTTCCGATATTCCGATTTACGTCAAATATGTACCGTTTTGTTGGAAAATTTGTTGTCTTTTCAAAGGTTAGCTTGTAATGCTTCTCTTGTAAAAGGGTTAGTCGTTATTGGCGAAAATCTCGAGCAATCCATTTTCACAATCCTTTCTTGATCTCAGTTTTTCACCACTCAGGAAATTTTGTAATGCCCGAAAAAGGTGTCAATCGCTCGGTGCAAGGTCCGGACTATACGGTGGATGCAATAAAACTTCCCAACCAAGCTCTCGGACTTTCTGGTGAGCCACTAAAGACGTGCGTCACATTTCGTTGTCCTGCTGGAACACTAAAACTCTTCTGTTGGCCAATTCTGGTCGTTTCTGGTCAATTGCTAGCTTCGAACGGTACAGTAATTGACAATAGAGATCTGAATTTTATGTTTGACCACACGAAAGCAACTCACAATAAACGGTTCCTCTCAAGTCCCACCATAAACCCAGTAGAACCTTACTGGCCGTAAGTTCTGGTTTGACCACCCTGTAAGCTGCTTCACCACGCTTAGACCACGATCATTTTCACACAGTATGGTCGTATGTATCCCATTCTTCATACCCAGTACCTATCCGTTTAAGAAATGGTTCGTTTTCATTCCGTTTAGCCAAAATAACGCAGATGGAAATTCGAGCCATCATGTTTTTTGGTGTAAATAGGGTGGCACCCAAACATCGAGCTTCTTTCTAAATCCAGCTTTGCGCAAATTACTTTAAACTACTTGATAGTTAATCTTTAGCTCCTGGCCGATGCTCTGACTACTAACATGCCGACCAACTTTGATTATTTCTGTGATTTTGTCAACATTTTCGATAACATGTCTGCCTGGGTGAAATGCATCTTTAACATCAAAACTAACTGAAACGGTTCAACGAAACCAAAATTTATCACAACTAGCTGTTAGAGTATTGGCACCATAAACAATATGCAAAATTTCAGCCACCTAGCTTAAATTTTCGCCTCTTTCAAAGAAAAATTGTAAAATGTACCGTATTTTCTCTATGGTTACTTCCATTGTTAACACCCTGTAACTCACAAACGAATAGAACAAACAATAAACAGTGAAAGCATTTTTTTAAGCGGATAGTATTAGCTTGAAAACGAGCCTAAATTTGAAACTGTACGATCGATACTTCACAAGATATCGATCGCTAAAGTCATCAACTGAGAAAATAATGGATTTCTTTTTCCCCAACCTAATATATTGATTAGTTGGCAGAGATGTCTAATATTTTGAGGCTCAGATTAATTGGAAAGTTACAGTAAAGTAAAAGAATGAAACCGAACTTTCGTCATGAAAACTATACGTAAATTTTACATCAGTGGGAAACATATTTTATTCAAAGTAATGGACATCATGAATTGTTTACCAGACGACCAATTGGTGATTAATGCACGCTCGTGAATTGAGTAAAATTCGTTGTGTAAGTCGAAGATATAAAGGAAAAGGAATAGGATATTGTTGACAGGTGTCAACATAACAAATGATCACTAGTCCATATACTAGTAGATATCGTCTGCTGTAAATGAAGTTCGATTTCATACTCGACATGGATATGGATGTAGTTCGAGGCTTGAGAAAGACATTTTAAATTCATTAGCAATGTTTGCTAAAGATTTTCTCATGGTTAAGAAACTTGTAATTGTGCTCTTTCAAAACATTTATTTTGACATCGGGATCGGGAACGGATAGCATCGGTGAAGTCTTTAAACATTATCCCAGCAGTTCTAAGATCTTCAGCTTGCTTCACCCAATCTATTAAGATGGAGATGGTAAAGTTATATAAACCGAATGTAACTTTAAAACAAGTTTGAAATTAAATGTAAAATGTCATAAAACATACAAGGAAATATTCATACTTTTGTGTCAAGAAAGCTTTCAGACAATATTCGAAATGCTTCGTTTATCATATCGTTTCTTCGAAAAAAGTATTGCAGTTTTATACGAAGTCGCAGAAACCTCAAACCTCGTTCTAGCTCTCCGGTTCGTTTTACTGTAAATTGCTCACTTTCAAGGTGTTGCATCTCGCCTATCGGCCAAACGAGTAGAATCTACTAGTTCTGCCACGTGTATCGTGTTACCAGGGCACGAGTTTGTTCCTTTTATCAACGATCCACTTCCCGACTTCGCACTTTACACATTACTTTAACGTTTTACGATCTGAGGCTAAAGGTCGGTCGGACGCTGCCGCACCCAATTCCGTGCGAACTCCATTTCCGATGCTGGGAGGCACGGGACGAGAACCGGAAGCAAAGCAAACGCTTCAACGCTCCTGCATGTCCTGCTTTGGAAGTCACCGAAGGACACTTCCAGCAGCAACGCCGCACGAACCCGTGCCAGGGGGTGTCGGATTGCACCGAACAAGAATGTTTGGTTTATTCTCTCCATCTTGCTCACCCACACCTTCACTTGGCGTTTTCGACTCTCAAGAGTCCTGTGACATGGGGCAAAATAAAAAAAGAGGTTCGAGAGAAGGTGACAAAGGGCAGTGACATAAAAAAGTAAATAAAACTTGTTGAACCATCGGTGGGTGAGAAAGTTTTCGGAGCGTTGTGTGAACAGGAACACAGCCGGTGAGTGAACGCAGGTGAGAAAGCAGCGGAATAAAAGAAAATCAAATATAAATACACTTTCGTCGAGGCGCCGAGTAGGGCACGGATGTGCGAGAGCCTGGCCTGCCAGTGCCACTTACGGGTGAAACTTTTTGCTTTGCTCGCCCCCTAGAGCACCCGCAGGAATGGGCAGGAACTCGTGGTGGCGAACGACGCACAGGGCATTATTTGGCTCGAAATATAATACATGTAATCTGGGCGAGAGCGTCCTGGCAAGCCCGACCCGACTGGGCGGGTCTTGGCAGCCGACGGTACGAAGAGGAATAAGATAAATTGAGTCATATTTTCAAATTTGTATCATTACTCCGTCAACGCCGAAGTCACGGCGATAGTTGCCGCTGGCCGACACGCTGCTGTCCCACACGGAGGAGAGTAGTCAAATGCCTCCATTTTGGTCGCCTGCTTACCAACCCCACTGGGTGGACAGACAGACGATAGCATAGGGAGAGCATACGTTCATATTTGTGCTAAAGTTGGATGTCTTTGGAGCGAACGTTAACCACCGCCCAGAGAGGGTTGCCCTGGTTCAACGTCTTCCAGCAGCAGCAGCAACAGTGAGGACGCGTTCTCCGACGGCAGCAGAACGCTGCGGACATAGATTCTAACAAAGATGAGGTGATTATCGTGATGATGATGATGATGATGATGGTGCAGTATCAGTAGCTATGTACTCACGCCCGTTGGTAACACATTAGGAAACTGATATCTTCGTGCTGCGTAGCTGGATCGGAGTTCTTGAAGTTGAGGAATTTCGTTAGCGTGTCGATAAGTTTCCATTCGACTTAAGGGCTTCAGAAAGGCCATGCCCTGTCATTATAAACTAGTTTCACCAATTTTCTCAACTAACGATAGTTTGTGAATATTGTTCACGCTTTCCTTAATGAGTCTTTCAGCCATCAATATTGACGCACGTGACTCGCCGTGACATCAAGAAACACTTTCGTCGGTCTTCGCGGATGGCAGGACCCGAACAGCACCGACACCACCGTCGGTTACTGTTCACCCATCATTAGGCCCGGTGAACCTCAACAGCTTTATCAGCCACCCAAATCAGCCCCAAAATCGATGGTGAACCTCCGTTCTTCGGCGCGGTCCCCGGTTCTCCGCCCCGAACGGACCTACTTAGAACGGGAAATATCGAATCATGTTGATACGATTTTCGCACAAAACATACATCATACCAAGGCTCAGCGCTCAAACGCTCCACCTTCTCCGTCTCCGTCACCGGCGGAATGCTTTACGAAGGCATTTTTCTTGACGTCGTTCTTGGAATGCCCCACGGCACGGCACGGATCTCGCGGAGCTCACGCCAGAACGGTGACGGGCGGGCGCGATCAGGCTCAGAAGCCAGCGATTGGCAGACACTGATTCCGTCACATTCGGTCCCTCAGACAACTCCGACAACGGACGGTGACGGTGATGAGACGCATTTTTCTGCCCCGGCCCGGTGCGTCTCCGTCAAGCGATTGAGTGAGCCTCCGGCGACGATATTACCGCCGACCGACGACATGTTACGCAACACCAGTGCGTAGGCAAACGCCAGTGCCCCGAAGCACGTGTGCTGGGCTGGCTGGGCGGGGAGGGCCGGTACAAGTATTTACCGAAATCACATCACACCAGCCCCACTCGGAGTCGATTGTCGATTTAGGAAATATGCCACATCCGGACCGGATCTCGGGGTATCACGCTCGGGGCCTGTCTTGGTCCTTGCTCGTACTTGTACGGTTAATGTACACATTCTTTTCTTGGCCTGCTAGCCTGCCTGTCTGTGCCTGGTGCTCGATGTTCTTATCACTCAGGATGACTTAACAGCTCATGTTCGACATCTCGCGAAACGAGATTCTTCCGGGGCGTAATTGATTTATGCCCCACATCATGACACGTTAGGTTCTGAGGCGTTTGTCTCGAACAACGACAGAGCAACAACCGGGGTTGTCAACAACAGCCGGGAGCCGGGAGAGGAGGGCACCTTGGAAGGACCTGCTGTACGTCTAAGGGAACTGCCGATTCATGATGGGTGCCCTACCATCGGACCCCGAAGATCGCAATGTTTTGCGATGATCGGCAAATGCTACGTCCTCCAAGGATGCTTTCGTTCACGTATCGTCTGACATTTCATCCATCGCTCCGCGATTGATCGATTGGACATGTAAAGGAAAGAAGCCACTATTTGGGCAAGCGTTACAGAAAACCGTAAACGAGAATCCAAGCACTGAAGAGCATTGAAATCAATTTTCATGTATGTTTCAATCTTCAGCATTGGTAGGGAAAAATGGGAAGAGGCTATTACTTAATGTTTTATACAAACAGTCAATCGTTTTATTTTCTGTAATCAAATACTGGTTCGCTAGGTTTTGCAGTGTTGATTCTCCTTAATTATACTGTTAGTAATTGGGCGATTTAAAACATGTCATTCTAAAAGGATTCTATGCACGTTGAACTGACGTTTACAATTCAAATATTTAATTTGCAATATACTGAAAATATGGTAACTGCAAAGATCACGAAACTACAAACACAACTTTCGAAATTCTTTCTCAAAAATTTTGGGCAAAAATATCATGATCATTTCGTCAAAACGTTCGTTCTGAATTAAAGACGTTCGAAAAATCTTAAATGATGCTTAACGTTCAAATGATCTTAATATAATGGTGTAACAAAAACATAATCAAACTTTTCCAATAAATTTCGATAAATTTCATCAGTAATATCACAAGTACGTACTTACTTAAACACTAACTAAATGGAGACTAAACACAAAACAGCGATATCAGGGTAAAGATTCTTAGACGAAAATGGAAACTAATTTAATCTGATTTTTCCACTTGACGGACATCCATTTACTGACTTTAATCACTCATAAAAGCTATCAGAATAGGCTATTTATGGCCAGAAGCAAACAGATCTCATCAGCCTGACCTCGGATGTCGGCCACTCCACATCCGCATCGTGTGTGGAGTAATCGAACCGTACCAGCTTCATCTACAATCATGACCTTTGGAGCTCCTTTCTATACACCTGATGATTGACTAGCGAAGTCTTATTGGCAGCATGCAAAGAAAGCGCCGCTCAAGCGTAAGAGGCAATTCGAGAGAGGAATTTCCAAATCAACAGACCCTGCCTGCCGTCCTGGTTGTGCACTGTACACTGTCGGGCGTTCGATTGGACAGACCGGCACGGGTTATGAAAACTCCATCCAGCCGTAAGTTGATTCGGCCACGGTCTACTCCAATAGAATAGAAGAACACCCGGACACCCCGTCCTTAGGCCTTCGAAGAGGGTTCTGTCAGCGGCGCCCGCTAGTTGTATGGATTATTTTACTCCCGACCGTACCCTTTATTCTCACCCTGTCCGGCCTCCCGTTTGTTGGGAAATCGTCTCCTGTTGCACCTCAGGAACATTGTTATCCTTGCCGGGTTGCGGGGATTTTTCAGCCCGCTCCGTGCGAAGAACCCTAATTTGGGCAACGGTTCAGTTGGCGTGAAAATGATTTATTCTCCACCCAGAACAGTGCCGCCAACAGGAGTGAATGGGGCTGTCCCTTCGTTTATTTGGTCGTACTTTTTCATCTTCTGCGACCTTTGTCCTACCGTGGCGATGGTGATGATTTCGTTCGCAGCGTTGGATCCTATTTCACGATCCTCCACGGTCCAATCTGCGGTACGCCGGTCGCCGGTCATCGTCGTAAGGATCGTTGCCAGGGCTAAGGTGGTTCCACGACCCTGACGGGGGCACACATGTGAGACATTCCTGCCCTGTGAGGTACCTGTCGACGGGTTTCAGGTTTCGGGTTCGGCTCTAGCCCACTACACCGATGCCGATGTCGTACCTGCGCTCGCTCAGAGATTGCTCTTTTGGGTCAAACACAAACACTACTTCTGCCGGAGCCGGTGTTTCAGTTCGGCAACAGCTTCATCATCAGAATCTCGAAGAGTCGCCTCAACGGGACCGTCGATTCTTCGCGAAACCGGCCCCTTTGTCGACGGGGCGCCACTCGGTTGCGGTCGGTTTGGCAGATATAATTAACACCTTTTCGAGTGCGTTCTTCAGTCCTCGAGGACCTCGAGTAGGTTCCCATGACTTCTGGGTGATGGGCGAACCTTTTGTGGGTTTAAGTAACTCTCCTACTCCACCCGCCTGTTGACTTTTGGAGGAACTAGGAGAGGGTCTAAGAGGTGCTAAAATGTTCAGCCAACGGTCCCATAATGAGATCCGAAGGTAGACAGGATAGGGTTTTGAAGTCGCGCAAAAGGGCGCCCAGGATGGAGCATTACAGTTGGTAACGGCGTGTGCTCATGATGAGCTTAAGGTAGTTGATATTACCATGCAAGTTGTTTCCTTAGAAATCCGATTAAATTTCATCTATGTGTGTTACGAAAAAAGGCAAATTAAAGATGGATGAAAAATAAGACAGAGTAAACAGACAATTAACAAATTGTTGTAAATATGGCCGTCTGACCTTTTTTAGATTTTGTAGAAACCAAAGCTAGTGTTTTCGGATCTCGAAAAGTTAATGACTTTGTCCTCTATACTACATTATGCTCCCACGCGTGTCATCAATGGACCGACACGACACGAGACCGCGTATTATCAGCTAATAATTGTCCGCCGTCGCTCCGACGTAAATAATACGGTAATGGCTTCGCTTGGCACACTTCACCCTGTCGACAATGGACAAGAACTTAAACAGTGAGATCCTCGGACGGGAAAGAAAACCCATGGCTGACAAAGTGGCCCCATTGTACCTCCATGACGTCCGATCTGAAGGATTCTTTTTAACGCCTCCCGTAGCGGAAGCCACTCTCGCCAGGACGACTCCCTGGCGGAATGGGTCACAAAATGGCTGTCTTCGCTGGACGCATTTCCCATTTTTCATTCGCGTTTCCAGGAGTTATCAGGACCATGCCGAGCTCCGAGACTGAGAGAAATATTTCCTCGGCCCACATATTCCATAACCGGCGAGGGAACGCAGAAGAAGACGCTCGGCGTTATTGTTGGCGATGTCAGCCTTACAAGAATTACCAGCGCGACAATGGTGGCCTGGCGTGGCGTGTTCGTGCCAGCCGGGCTCTTCCAGGACCTTCCACGCGGGCCACGCCGCAGTCGCCACCGTCTGGCGCAGAGTGATCCGCCTGCAACTGAGACGATAATCAAATAATAATAAAAATAATAACATATTTTCCAATCCATTTACAGCCCTCATTCGCCCTCGTCCTCTTGGTCCTGTTTTTCTGCCTGCCATGTGCCAGGACACCGTGGGTGTTGCTCTTATTCGAGAGTTTTTTTTCTGTTCCAAAGCGTCAATCCAAACGCCCCCAAGATTCTGCTCGACGCCCCCGACGGCAGGGAGACAGATGCCTTGGCGGCCACACACTAATGGTCTTATTCTTTCCTGGGAGCTGCTCTCTAGTTGTGGATCAGAAAAAATTGTCACCACACTCTCCGCACAGGGAAGCTCAGTTCTACGACTGGCATGTAGATAATCTTTTTCATTGCCTCTTCATGCGTTCGTTATTTCTCCCAAAATCCCGCAATCCGGGACTTCCGAATCAATTCCCCGCGATAAGGAATACGCTTTCTATGCCGTGGCATTATTATGGGTTTTTGTAAAGCTAGTAAGTAGATTCCTTCCAGTCGAACGGAACGTTCTGGAGAGAGTCCTTCAAAACAGATTGGTCCAGGGAAGGATCTCGGCGATCCGTGGCAATCGGATGTGGTCAAACAGTTTCGCCCCGAGAAGTTTCGATTAAACTCAATTCTGTCGCCAAAGTGGAGACGAAAATGGATTGCAGGACCATTTCAAAGTGCTGCCCACTGTGCGTTGTCTGCTTGAGTGGCACTAAATTTATCGGGCCACTTTTTCGACTGGTTTCAACGTATCTTGCGATAGCTCCGGCCAGCGAAAGCATGGCAGAGAATTCGTCATTTAACTCGCCCTGTAACACTCGCTTTCAGGCGTGAAATTGTTCACTTGGAAGCGAGGTAGAAATGCACTTCAGTAGATTCGGCTCGAGTGCCCCGAGTACCGACTGTGGCCATCAATGGTCATCAATCCTACCAGAACCGAGAAAGTAACCCAGGCGTTATTGGAACTTAAGAACTTAAGATGTTTTCGGTGAAAACTTACAGAGCTTTGATTTTTAATTGAAGGACTTAATGAAAGACGAATTGTTTTACGTAAATGAATTTGCAATCAATTGGTGTCAGAAAATTCCCGGATTTTACTAAAAACGTATGAAAAATATGTTGTTTACTACACAGAACCATTGTGTTTAAGTATGTTTAAGATTGATCCACTTACTTTACATATAAATTCAAAATCCAATGTTTCAGTCCTATTTGCTACAGTACAATAATCATGAAATCTGTATGAATAGTAGTAGCAGTATAGTTATAAAACTATGGTTTAAGTTACAACATTCAACTAATAAAATTGATTAATAATTTTGTTTACTAACGGTGACAAAAAAGGATAAAAATCTTTGTGCAACAAAATTTGTTGACGACGCTCAAAACATCGTCCCCAAAACCTGAGTTATAATCTACGAAGTCGTAGTTTTAACTTCTCATAACAACCACAAAACCACTTCAATACACCGCAGTTGACGAAAACCATTCTCACCATTCTTGAAGCGTACGTGCTCAATTGAAGTATTCTAAGGACATGCTCAGCGTATGGCATAGCGCCATACACAATCGTCTTGGGCATCGTTGCATTGCGCTCTAAGTAATCTTAATTCTTCCATTATGTTCTGCCAGATTCCTTACAAGCTCTACCGCAGACGCAGACAATACCCCGGGTGACACATTCTTGGGCACGCAGCGAGTAAGATTTTCTCCCATCATACGAGATTATTTTTATTGAGTTCGAATTGGCCCTCCGTTTCCACAACGGATGCTGGATGGAAAACGGAAGCGGATTTTTGCCACCGGCACTGCAATCGAACAATTATGCGGGATTTTCTACTCCATTTCCGTCGTTTGCGTTATTATTTTTTATTTCCATTGCCTTCATCATGCCGCCACAGAGTGGAACCACACGACCAGGGGTTATGCGGCTAAAATCTGCTCAACTTCATTGGCCACCTGTTGCTGGGTGGGTGATTCGGACGACCTTCGCTGGCGTGGCATTCCGGCACATGCCAGTGCCCAGTGATCGTTGGTCGTCCATTCGCTTGACATTCAACAAGTGGTTTCTTCTCCTGCCAGTCGTCCAGTCGTAGAAAAACGTACGATTCAACCGATGTCCGGTTCCGTTTTGGGTTCGGAATCGAAACGCAAAATTCCGAAGCAATGCTTGGAGTCGGAATGGCTGGGTTCTTCGGTTTGCTGAGCGGTCCCCTCACGTCGGTCTTCTGGTGTTCTGGCCGTTTATCATGCTGCAAGGATTTTCGCAGTAAGGTCCTGCAGGAAGGCGCAGTTCTGAAAGGACGCCTTTAATCCGATTTTGGATTTCAATTGTACCGGTAGTTAGCGTTCTTGAAGTTCCATCATTATGTTTCTGCCACTCACAATGGTGAAATGGGTTCGTCGACTAGGAATTTCAACTCAAATTTGTGTATTTAACGTGTTGCGATTTACTTTGTTGCTTACTTCACTTACATTTTTGATATGTTCAATATTATTCGTGGACAAAATTCTAGTTAATACTAATACGTTTAAACTTTAAAAATACATATTCCAAACTTAACATTTAATTCTGAATACTTAAATACTATAATTCTGTCTCAAACAATGCCTTAACATAAACATAAATAGAATAATAGGCCCAAAGAAAACGGATATTATAAAACCTCACAACCGCGAAGATAAAGTACATCGCTTATGGCCTATCGGAGCCTTAAAGGCATGAGTTTTCCCCGTCACCGGGACACCGTCGACTGGCACCTAATAGTTCCAGAAATGGCGCAGTTCAAGCCAAGGGCAACGATTTGAAGATTTTCCTTCTTTTTTGGCGATGAACTTAACCATCGATAAAAATCCACTCGTCATAGCGATGCCACTTGTTCGCTCGTTCGTGTGCGTGTCGTTCTGGTATGCGTCAAGCATGTGATCGTGAAGCGAAGGCAACGACAGATTTGGTCAACATCCGCCATCCGTCTTCCAGCTGGGCGAATGAATGCATTACCATCACCTCCGCTTCCACCCCCGTTTCGGTGGCGTTCATTGACCCCCGGGCATCGGTGGCATGGAGCAAAATGACACTTCCGGTCGGCGCCAGCCGACGGGATGGCGAGTGGTCGACTACCATTTGCATCGCTCAGGGGCTCGTTCTCATTCTTTGCGCAGCATGATTAATGGTAAAACACAATTTAATCCGAAACACGAACCGTTGCGGTGTGTTTCGGAACATGAAATCTGTGTTCCGAGGGCTGACGGCGCCATGTTCGCTGCTTAAAGCGCAGCAAAATGATAAGAAACTTTGTTTTTTTTTCTGGTAGCTATAACATTAATTTCAATATTTATACATTACATAAAACTTTTGTACATAAAATGTGGTGGTGAACCAACGAAGACAGAAGAAACCCGACGGGCATTCCGACTGGTTAAATGTTGAATGGAAAATGCAAAACACTAAAAAGAAATACCAAAACCTGTCACGAAACATCAACTTTTGCATTTTTCACGGGCGGCCGACTTTTCGTGGCGAATCGTGGGGGCCACAAAATGCAACACTCGTTGCTTAAAACGTGAAAGAAAACCCCAAATCATTCCAAATTAAACGGTGACGTACTGCCCACGTTACACGTTGCGGTAGGTTTGTTGGTTATTTTTCACAACCCTCATTTTCGTCATGCCATTTTCGGTGCCGACTTCGACTTCGATATTTGGATGTTGTCTAGGAAAAATAAACCGACGATAATGAAGACGTGAAAAGCCAAAGTTTGACCCGTGGTTCCAGTTTTTAGTACTTTGCTGCGCGGCGGTGTTTGAAAATGTCTCCGCGCTGCGCTCCAATCGAATTCTGTTCGCAGCTTGTCCTTTCAACCGCGAAAATCTTAATGGCTCTGATACGCGAAACCCAAACCAAAGGGGAAAAGTTCATTTTTTGGCGCGCCCAAGTCGGCGCCCTTGATTTCTCCTAATTATGCATTAAATCCGAGATTCTGATTGAGATTTTGGGTGGCTGAAACGCTGTGGGAAGGTGTCTGAGCAAAGATTTTTCCATAACTGTGCGACTTTTAACTCTTCACATTTTCCGGTTGCTACGAAGGGAAACCCTGCCCAGCGTGCTTACGGCGAAAAGGAATTTAATTAAACCGTTGTGTAACCCGACCTTCGAGTGTTTTTGTGCAGACGATTGGGATATTAACGCAACACACGTTAAAAAACAAAGCGGGTATTTAGAAAATATTACGAAAAAAATTGACACGAGTATTTTTATTTTCTCTGTTAGAGACGCTATATTTTCATTGAAGGCGAGCTTAGCTTTAGCTCCAAGTATAAAGTTGCGACGAAGTGGTTTGTTTTGAACACAATTTCCAGCAATTTAGCAAAGCAATAACAAAGCAAATCAATTTAGCGTTTAGCAATTTAGCCGGTTGGTTATGTTCTATCCATCGCGCACATTGCAGAAGTATCATGTAATACAAATTTATGAACATTTTGAATTTCATCGCAATATTTTGTCAAATTGTTCGACTCCTGAATCAATCTCTGGAAAGCAGCATCATCTTGTCGAAATTTCACCACCTGAACCTGAAAGTGGAATAACGTGCACATCTATCGAGGGGAAACAGTCTCCTAATTTAAATCATTTTCGAGGAAAACCTTTAAGAAAACGATGGCATTCTTCACGCTGTATGTAGTAGAGACTTAGTTGTAATTTATTGATGCTATTGTAGCTATGGATGAGCGTGTATCGACAATTCGTCAAATATTGGTGGAAAGTTTCGGAAAGAACTGCGACCGAGCAGCCAGACCAAGATGGGCGAAATAAGATTGATACCAGTTGATTGGATTGTCGCCTTGTAGTGAGCGGTGAACAATTTGCATACATTAGAGAGGGCCGCTGTTAGGGCCGAGCCCAAGAAAGAGATGAGCTGTCCGCCAACACGGCTACACCGGGCGCTTCGATACGGTAAATTAAGTGACAGCGACGTCGACCAGTTCTCAACGACGGCGGCGGCGCCGGATTCTGGGCGACTACTTCGATCGATTATGCTGCGGGCGGCAAGAAGCATGGAAACAAGCCGAGCCGCCAAGGGCCTGGGCCTTGCTCGATCCGGTCGCCTTCAGCTTTTTTTTGCTTTTCCGTCGCCATCGTCAGGAAGGCGACAGGAAGGCTTGCGATTTAACCTGATGATGAACGAAAATAAATCTCAGCAGGCCGTCGAAGTGTCGCCACCATGGCAGCCAGGCAGCCAGCAGCCGTCGCCATCGCCGCAGCAGTAGCGAAGGCAGCATCACGGGCTAAAGTGTTCATTTAGCTCGCCCCGCTTCGGCGACTACTAGTTTCCTCAACCGCTGGCACTGAGCCCGAGCCTGAAACACACGCATCCCGACGCACACCGGCACCGGCTCCCGATGCGCTGGCCCTAATGGATGCTCGGCCTCGCTCCCCAGTTCCCGGTTCCCGGTTCCGTCAGGTTAGCGTCGGAGTAACGTGTATAAACAGCAGATTGCTGTTGACTTTATCAATTTTCCACCAACCGAATCCCGCCTGCCACTCAGACATGTAACCGAACGCTGCTACCAAGACGGACGGACGTGGGGGAACAAAAAGGGAGCCACGCGCGGGCGGGTAGCATAAACATAAAGATGGATACGCAGAAAGTGGCAGAACCCTTCGAACCCCGGATACGTGAATTACGTTTCATTAGGACGTTCCACCCTGGACGTGGGGCGGGAGATTCTGTTGCTACCGACGCCTTCATCACCCAGCGCGTCCTTGTTGCCACCGCCATTAGTGCCACCTTCGCCGCCACGCTGGTAACGCGGTGATCAAAATATCGACGACCGGTGGGTGGTGTGATTATGGTGATAATTTTTCCGCAACGCGACACGCGATGACGTCGATAGTGCGTAGACATAGGCGACCGAGCGGCGACCCAACGGCGAGTTCTTAATCCGGAAATAAGGCCACGGCGAAGATGCTTCGATCTGCCGTTCGTTACGGGGCGTGTGTCGGTGGCCAAATAATAAAAGGTCTTCGGGCGTGCAAAGGCGAGCGGGATCAAGGTGGATCACCAGCAACAGAACAAAGCGGAGCCACTGACGCTGAACGGAACGTTCGAGTTTTCCATGTTGCACATGTTGACTGTGTGAATGATCGAGCTTCAATAACTCGATTTAATGATCAATGCAATCGATGGTGCGATCCAGCAAAGTGCCAAGGACAAATGGAAACAAATTACCGGCAGTATGTCACAACCAATGTTTCGTCATAAAACGTTTTGAAACGCAGAAGTTGGTAATACACACTGTATTAATAAAGAGATCCACAGTAACATAAATGGAACAGTTACTAAGAAAACATGAAAGCGAAAACATCACGACACTGATTAAGGGACATATTGAAATCAAGAAGTGACGAAAAATTATTATATGTAGGGCAGAGAGGTTCAGGAATTCTGAGTTTAGGTCAGGTCGTCGTCTCAAACATCGAGCAGAATCCGAAAAGTTAAAGAGACCAAGAAATGTCGGCGAGACAATACGGAAAGTCAAGATCATACAGGGTGTTACATCACAATCCATACTATTTAAATGTTAAATAACTCCGCTGTTTATCAGTCGATTTTGACAAATTAGTTCGATTCTGAAACGTTAGTCTATGCCGTTTTAGTCATGGATCAATTTATGGTCAAACAGAGGGCTCAAGTTGTAGCGCTCCACATTGAAAATAATCGTTCAACTGTGAAAACTGTGCGTGCTTATTAATGCTGAATTTCTTCTGGCATCTTTCTGTGGGGCTATTCGAAGAGTAATGTTTATGCCAGCCAACCGAAGACTATTGAAGAACTAAAAGCTAACATCACAGCGGACATTGCTGCTACTACGTTGTCTATTACCGAAATGGTGTCAAATACAATGAAAAATTCCCAAACCAGGGCCACTTTTTGTGTGTCTAATGGAGGCGGTCATTTGATCGATATTGTTTTTTGGATGGATTGTTAATAAACGGCTATCTATACTCTAAATATATCTTGTTCACTTTGTTAAAATCGACTGACAAATAGCGGAATTATTCAACATTCAAATAGTATGGATCGTGATGGAACACCCTGTACATGCAAAAATAGCCTTAGTCATTCGTCTACGATGCTCGAGTGATCGTAGCCCAGGTAGAAGGCAGTCCCTAAGTACCAGCCAAGTCTAAGAATAGCGATCCTAGTGAACTTTCGTTGTATGACCTCAATGACTTAGGAAACACACCCTGCAAGGAGACACTAATAGAGAGTACACTTCGAAGTAGTCCTGAGCTATAAGTTTGTGTATTTAATGTACGTTTGCAGAACATCTTTTTATCATTTTATCATCAATGCTTGGTTTGAAATTGATTAGTCACCCTAATCAGTCTAGTAGTCTATCGCCTTTTTCCGACAACTTCTAAATACGTAACTTTCTTTGGAAGTGCACAAATAAAGAGGGTTCCACCTTCGCTAGAAAAACCGAATCCTGTGCCAAAAGCAGTAAATATTATTGAAATCAACGTCACACATTCGTCTCCTGGCTCGGCTGGGCTGGGTGATATTATTTGCAAAGTTGCAAGCCATTGGCGTTGCCGGCTACTACGCCACCAGCCCCGCTCCACACCCCGGAAAACATCGCCGGATGCGGGAATTAAGAGATTATCGCCTCGCCCCACCGACCAGCCACCGTCGGCGTGGCCGACCAAATTTCGGCCGGCCATCGCTTTCGGAAGCAATATCGAATTAAGTTGATTTTTATTTAATCGTTCACTGGCGTCATTTTGCGCGCTGACCCACCGACGCAATGAGCCGGGAAAGCGTGGGTGGCGGCAAATGGGGCGATCATTATGGGGCGCGTTCTGGGCGCACCACACTTCCGCCGAACGGCGGTGACAAACTTCTACGGCCGAGGTTACGGCCCCTGCCCAGTAGGTAAATGGGCTAATAGGCGGAGGATAGTCTTTAATCTTTCATGCCCTGTGACAAGTCACGGGCAAGCAAAGTTTTCTTCCCGTGCGGGAAAAGGATATGCAGCAAAAGGAGAAAGAGAGAGAGAGTGAGCGAAAGACTGTGGAAAGTACAGCGAAACGTTCGCCAACCACCACGGCTGGGCTAGACGCATCAGCAGGTCTCCAATGGCAGCGTTTGGTGTACGGAATCGTTAATGGGCACACCGGAGGACACCCCGTTGTCACAGTGGCACAGGCAAGAAAACGGGCCGGATCTGGTCCAGAGAACTAAGTGAATGTTCTGTGATTGAAGCTTTAATCGTGAGAGTTAATTGAACGCCCAAACGATTTTTTGACATCAACAAAACTGGTTTGATTAAACTTCGCAGGGCAACCAAACGTCGACCAGGCTTACGAAAATTTCGACACTTTAAAGCATTGGTTTATTGGGCGATTTCAATCGTTTCGGGTAGTTAGCAGCTCGATTCCGACACAGCAATCTACGCTGATTATTTTCTTTGATTTCCCATTTCGGTAGTATTTATCGTATCTTATCTTTATTAATCCTATCTTTTGCACCAACTGCGAATAATTAAAAAACGTTTCGCCAATGTTCTTTTGCAAATTTTGTCGATGGAGGCGCCTGGTAGTTCACACGAAGATATCAAAATATTAAAACGTTCCGAAAGGGATAATAAGAAAAAAACCCGTCGGACGCTCGAAAGACCTATTGTTCAACGGACCACGATTGGATCGTTTGAAATTGTTACAAAAACAAACGTTCAAAACATTACACCCACACATTAACACATAAGCAGAAAGGAGCAGCTATTCGGAAGTAGCGAAAAGCACACCCGAAACACCAGTACAATGATACTGTTTGTTTTGGCAGGGTTGGTTCCTTCGCTCCTTGTTTGTAATTAGCATCCTCGCAAGGACCCAGGGCAAAGCGCCATAATCTATGTGCTCCAAATTAAGAATCATCCTCCACCGGCCTTTTCTGGTCTCTCACAGGTCCTGCCGACAGGTTTGTTCTTATCCCTCGACCAGCTAGAAGCATAACGGGCTAATCCCCGAGCCCGAGCCCGTAATGAGCTACGTTTACGTTAAAATTCGCGCACTACCCGGAACGCCGGGACGGACCGGAAAGACTTTATTCACTTCTGGTGTGGGCGCACTTCCGTGCGAATGGTAACACTTCATTTTCGTCTCCCGTTTAGCCACTCGGTTCCACGCTGTGCGGGTCGGGTGAACGAAAGAGTTTGCGGACCAGTAAATCTTTAACTTTATTTTAATGTTCGTTTGCGTCGACCTCCAGTAGCCACGACGTCGGTCCGGTTGTCTGGAACGGGCACGGTTCACGGTACAAAAGTGCCGACGTTGGCAACAGTACACAGGGTGGGCCAGTGAAGAGAAAAGCATTCTAACGCAGAGTGCCAGCCAGCCAGCAAGAAGGCTGTCTTAAGACCGAACGTCGGTTGCTGGTGGCTAGCCTTTTCTGGCTCGTTTTGGCGCACTAGTTTTGTTTTGTTCGCCCCCCACCCAGGAGGAGAACGAGAAACGATACGCAGAACGGAGGGGATGAATTTGTCCCCCCCACTACTACCACCCCCAGGGATGTCACCAGAATCGGAGGTGTGGGATGTCACCGTAAGGTACTGGGGGCTATAAAGTTACTCCCGAACTCCGGAGCAATCAACTTGGTCATTTCTTTCTCCTCTCCACGGGCGGTTCTTCTTTCGGCCAGCCGCCCTCCAGCGATGAGACCAGGCGACCCGGTCGAGACAAATTAAAATATTTACCAAATAGCTCGGGGAATTCGCACGAAAAGTTTCCTTCGGCCGTGACGGGTCGATAGCGATTTGCGGCCATCGATGTGATGTAAAGTCAATATTTACGCTTCAGTTTTGTCGAGCCGAGACTTCGAGGCTCCGATTCTACCCAGTCTGCTCACCCCTTGCGGACTGGTGCTGGTGGGGTTGAGGGGGAGGTGGGGTGCTTCTGAGCCGGTTTCGTCAAACCGATTTGTCCGACCGAGAACAACAACCAGAGCAGAGCAATCGGCAGAGAGTGGTACACAAGTGGGGCACACGGTTCGTTTCATCGGCGCTTAACGGAAATTGATCCTTCCCTCGAGTGCCCTTCCGGGGTGGTTCGGATTTATTCGGCCGGCGAACGCCGAACGCCGTCGAATCGCATCCGATCGCAATGGCCGTTGGGCTTCGGTTTCACCAGAGCAACGGCCCGAACCCGCCACCGGACACCGCCGGTGGAGGATGTCAAATGTTTAAAGATTTACAGCCTCTAATTACGGTCAGCCGGAATGTGGCCAGCGGATGTGCATCGGCAACGTGCCCCTCGCGCTCGCTTCCGACCGCCTTCGCCGAGTCGTTGACGATCGTTTGCGAGCTTAATTACTTCTGACAGGCTTCCGGAGGGCCCGAATCGCTGGCTTCCGCCAGCTTTATTGCTAATCTCAAATGTAATCAAAAGTTTACAATGCACTGCAACCTCCGGCGTGCCACATACGGGGACACACGTTACATTCTGGCGCCTCATCTCCTCGGCATCGCCGCCCCGTTGTCCGTGGGTGTGCCATAAAAGTTGAAGTCCACATTTACAGCTCATCGCTCGGTGTCTCGTTGACATTAAGAACGGAGCCCCGCTGGTTTGATTTGGTTTTAAAGGTGATTTTTTGTTGTTCTTTTCGTTTGCTAAGTAGGTCTCAATTTGTGATTATATTTTGAATTTGACAGAAATACGTGCAGTGCCGGTAAAATTATTCCGATTCCGAACCACTCGTCTGAAATTTGATTAAAACACGAATGTTGTGACTCATCTGTAAATCATCCGTCTTACTGCACCGATTTATCGGTTTCTAAGCGATAGAGGTCAGTTCGAACCCTGACAGTGCATCGAATTGAATGCAAAACGTTAAGTTGATGCTTATAAGGCTCTGTCCGAATGAAATGTCCGATAAATAAATGAATAAGATACGAATGTCACAATTTTACGTTACTTTAGGCTGAACAATGCAAACAAATCATTCACAGATATCAAATACAATTATTGGAAGTATTGGTAAATCGGAAGTAGTAATTATTAGTTAGCACACAACTTCAATGCTGTTTCTTATTGAGCTATAGGGTGGAAAGTGAAAAGAAGTTTAGCTACTGAACATTTGAATAATATGTGAATAAATTTGTATACCGTCTTTTTAAACCGCGAGGTTCTAAGAGCAAATATACGACATTTTTATTTAATTTCGTATACTATTACAGCCCTTTATGACCATAGGCGAATTTGAAGCTTTCAATTTTTCACACTTTCAGCTATTCAGTTTAAGATTGCCTTCGTTTTGTTCCGTAATAAAGCAACTAGAGTAGATTTAGATTTTTATAAGTAATATTAACTTGATTTTTTTACATTTCTTCATATTCAAAATGCAAAGTTAAAGCTGAAAAACGCATGACGAAGAATTCTCAATATATCAGGTTGGGGAAAAAGTAATCGACGTTTTTTGCGCGAACTTTAAAACATTATTTAACATACTTTCAATTGTCCGATTTGCATCAAATATGCACCATTTTGTTGGAAAATTTGTTGCCTCTTTAAAACTACCTCCAAAATGCCTCTTTCGTAGAAGGCTTAGTTGTTATTGGCGAAAAATTCGAGCAATCCATTTTCACAATCCTTTTTTGATCTTAGTTTTTCATCACTCAAGAAATTTTGTAATGTGCGAAAAGGGTATCAATCGCTTAGTGGAAGGTCCGGACTATACGGTGGATGCATTAAAACTTTCCATCCAAGTTCCTGAACTTTCTGGCGAGTCACTGAAGACGTGCGTAACATTTCGTTGTCCTGGTGGAACACAAAACCTCTTCCGTTGGCCGATTCTGGTAATTTCTGGTCAATTGCTAGCTTCGAACGGTGCAGTAATTGATAGTAGATATCTGAATTTAGTGTTTGGCTACACGGAAGTAACTCACAATAAACAGTTCCTTTCAAGTCCCACCATATACCTAGTAGAACCTTCCTAGCCGTTTTTCCTGGATTAGCCACCGGTTAAGCAGCTTACCACGCTTAGACCCCGACCGATTTCACACAATATTGTCGTAAGTGACCCATTTCTCATCCCCAGTACCCATCCGTTTAGGAAATGGGTCGATTTCATTCCGTTTGGCCAAAATTGCGAAAATGGAAATTCGAGCCATAATGTTTTTTGGTGTAAATAGGGTGGCTCCCAAACATCGAGCTTCTTTCTGAATCCAGCTTTGCCCAAATGGCTTTAAACTGTCTGGTAGTTAATCTTCAGCTCCTGACCGATGCTCTGATTACTAACATGCCGATCAACTTTGATTATTTCTGTGGTTTTATCGACATTTTCGATGACGTGTCTGCCTAGGTTATAACATAAAAAATAACTGAAACGGGTCAACGAAACCAAAATTTGACCTAGCTAGCTTATAAAGTATCGGCATCACAAACACCATGCACAATTTCAGCGGTCTAGCTTGAATTTACACCGTTTTCTAAGAAAAACTGTAAAATGTACCGAATTTTCTCTTAGTTGACCTCCATTGTTAACACCCTGTAACTCACAAACGAATGAAAAAACAAAAAACAGGAAAACCAGTTTTTAAAGTGTGAAGTATCAGCTTAAAAACGAACCTAAACTTGAACCTGTACGATTGATACTTTACGAGATATCGATCACACAAAGCAGCTGTTGTGAAAAACGTCGATTACTTTTTCCCCAACCTGATATTATGCTGTTTCTTAGCTTGTAAGATGGCAAAAGCCTCGAAATATCACAATGAGTATATGCCGATCCACACAAGAAAAGAAAACTTCCTTACTGCCAAAACATCTGTTTCGAACCGTAATTTACCAAAACCCATTCGACGATAGCTTTTGTTTAGAATTTTTACCGTTCTGCTTAAGCATGACTACGGATTCATTTTGTTTTAATTTAAACCACACACCTTCCGGTTCCGTCCCCAGTGCGTGCCGTTGTTCTTGTTCTGTCAACTGAATCTTCTATTGAGCGAAGGAAACCCTACTTTCGTCTGCTCGCCCCATACGGAGCTCGAGCCTTGGAAATGCTTCACGGACAAGTGAAACTTTTCGGCTCTTCACTTGGTCGTTTGCTTGTTGGGTTCGTTTGTTGTCTGGTCTTGTAGGCTGAAAAATGCTTTCCATCTTCATAGGCCTCCGTTGACACGAAAATATACTTCATGAAAATGCCGTGACCACGATTCAAACGATTGCGTTTATTTTCGCCGCATACCGCGTCCCTTGTGTGCCGTGACGTCGTGTTTGGCATTTGATATTTGGAATCGCTGCGACGCCAAAGCTACTTTTTTTTATCAAAATAGCCAAGATCCCTGCACCGAAAGGGTCACACGAAACAAATGAAATTCATCAGAGGTGAACACAGTCACGTGTTCCAAAACGAAACCGGAAAGGCATTCCAGTGTTCCAGCGAAACAAATGAACGTTCCCGGTGCGAAGAGTTCTGCCTTGATCTGCAGATTGGTTCAGACTACGGCTTCCGCGGATTTGAATATTACGCGGAAGATACACCACAGCAGAACCCGTTACAGAATGCCAAGTCCGCACGCGTCAGGACGCGCGTGTTTGACAACAAATCATTTTGAATTTCGTGCGATCCGGTGCGGACGACGAAGGAAGGTTTTATAACATTTTTTTGAACAATGTTTGGTACACGCAGCATATCGCTGGCGATATTTTAAGAAACGAACCGCACACAAGGGGCTGGTGAAATACAATCACAAGCGATAACATTTTTGTGACGTGCTTGCGTGGCGCAATATAGGAATTAAACAATATTTTCAATTAACTTAATGTTTGCTCAGTGTTACTTAAAAGATCTCTTCTCTACGTTTTATGCAAGACGTCAAATATTGATTCAAATGGTGAATTATTGTCTAAACGAAAGTGGACCACAAGCACCACATGGGCAGATAAGTCCAGGGCCAAAAAAAGAAGACGTGACTTGAAATTATCAACTAAATCTCTATCAAGAGCCACACAATCACAATCAGCGACGCTTACACATTCAATACTACTCTTGATAGCCTCTTGGCTCAAAATAGGCCTCAGTTTCAGCGATAACCCTCACCATTCGATTAGAAGTGCAATTCATGTAGTTTTCACACTGCTCAGAATCATCAACATGTTAGTTTCGGTCAACAGTGAACAACGCTTGAACGGTATTGTTTCCCATCAAGAAGCAGTGTACGATTAAAATAGGAAATTTTGTTTGATCCATTGTTTTGAAAATTTCAAAAATTGTGTAACTCTTAGCACAATAACTCGCAAACCTATGAGTGGAACTGAAACTTATGAGCTGCGGGTTGTTTTAAAAACCTTGTTAAGAAAATAGTAAATTCACAGAACTTGTGGTTTCTAAATTGACCTTAATCCTGAACACGGAATGCTGTGTGTTGCTTTCCACAGCTACCCTTATCAAACATTTGGAATCGTAAAATCGTGGTTCGAATGTTCTTTGTCTTCCAAGGAACCACGCCAAATACAGTTTTCAAAAGTTCGATCAGAACTTTACAGTTGCCAATTTTCACTTTCAAATTAAAAACTTAAAAAGGATCAAAAGCTCATTGTACACTAAGTACAATTGTCGTCAAATTAGTATTGAACATTATTATTATTGTTATTATTATATATTATTTAACAAATAAACAACACAACATATAAAACACTATTGTCATTGTATACATAACAATATTATTTTGTTTGTTGTGTTTTTTCATCTACTTGTCCGTTCCACCATATTGCGCTATTGTTTTATTGTGGCCCAGTCTTGCTTTAGACATTTCATTTAATGCATCATTGCTACGAAGCGTGCATTTGGTAACTTAAAGCAACCTAGTGACCTTGACTGGCCTGAGGTTGATGCAGATTTCCATCCTCTCCGCAAGCTGCTTCACTTTAAGATTGAGCAGACAGTCAAAAATTGTCGCCATAGACAGGACAAAAAACGCTCAGCCTTCGCGGGAAAGTTGAATAAATCAGGCCGCATGTAGTTCGGTGTTCCAATTTTGCCTCACATTTGCTGCTATCGCCAGCACCGGCACAACAAACAAGCTTTGGCCCCCAGTGGGAGCAGCCGAGGGTTGGAGAAATAAGGAAGTGTGAAAAATTCATTCAAATTAATTCATTTTATGCTCCAGGTCTGACGCCGTCGTTGGCGTGTTTATTTTTTCGTCTTCGTGACCCGAGGCCAAACAGGACACGGAAGCCGAGGTAGCTTGTTTTTCACCTCACTCTCTTGAAGACGTCTGCCGGGCGGGAACCAGAAAACATAAGGAAAATCACAAGCCTCGAGCCTTTCTGCCCGAGGACGGTGGTCAACGAAACAACTGGAAATCTTGAGTAACGTGCGCCCAGCGACGGGTGATTTCGTCACGGACTTAAACCTTATCGTTCAGAGTGTTCAACATCTTGCCATTGGCATAATGATAATAACGGAAGCACTGATCAGCCGGCCAATGTGTGGCGGCAATCAGTGGACGTCTCTCCAAATTGGTCCGATGCACTACCAATGGCATCTAAATGGTTCTCTTTGGTGTTCCGCCGGGGATGGTGTAGAATTTTTGAAAACAATCTAAAGACGGGCGCACACGGCGATGAATATGCAATGCAGCCAGCTGCACAAGACGACGGTGGCGATTAACATAATATTTTTCGTTCGCACACCGTTTCGTTAACAAGGCGACTGATAGGATGTTGCGCCAATTCTCACGCCACAACACGGATGATGAGAGCCGAGCCACCGTTTCGAAGCGACCGCCTTCGCCAGCCAGTTTATTGGAGCAGGTTTCGTAGGTCCCGGGGTAGGATTATTCACGACTCGCGACCAGCTAATCAGAGTAAAGCGTGGCACGCTGATTATCTGCACCACCGTTGTCCACTTGGCAAATTACTTGGTAGCCCGAAAGTTTCGATGGACATTATTTAGCACGTACCCGGTGATGGGCCCGACCATGCTCCTGGTGCTAGTTGGTAGAAGTTACCCTAATCCGACGCCCTTGAACTCTTTCCCGCTGACCGGGGTCCTGGAATAGCGCCCCGGTCCTGGATCTCGGCTTCGCTCTGCGAAAAGCCACGATCTCTGTTGACCTTTGGACATGGGCTCACGTTTATGTGGCGTCCGTGGCATGATTTATGCCACGACCGGATCAGGTTGCCGGTCAGGACCGCATTCGCGCGGACCGTCATCGTGGTTATCCGACGCGAACGGCGAACGGACGATGTCCCGGATGTTTCGTCCTCGGCAGCTTCCCACGCCAACGCAAGCCGTAGACCAGAACGAAAAAAAAGTCACGAGAGGCTAAATTGCAAAGCACGGTTGCTGGTGACCGCAAAACGAGAACGAGAACAATGTAGCCCTGTTGATGGTGTGGTCCAGCCAAAGAACAATAAACGAACGATGCAGCATCCCGTTGACGTGAGGTTTGGCATGGTTAGTTTATACATTTTGAAAGTAGTTATAATGTTTTTGGTCTGTAAACGCTTGAAAATAACTGAACTGGTTCAACGATTTTTTTTTTTCAAATATGTTAACGATCGAATTATTTGATTTAAAACGGTTTTGGTTTGCAATATGTTTCACTCTTTTATGTTGTTTCGCTGTAAATAAAATGTTAACGCTTCTCTACAGGAAAATGTAAGGCACCATACTTCCATCAGCTTACAGTTAAATTAATCATCCACACCGGCTACCGGATCTGAGTAAAAAAGCTTCCAACAGCGGGTGTGCATGGTTTCAACTTTTTTGTATTAACGACTCGCTTTATTGGTTATCCTTTCACGGACCGGCAACGATAATGGACACTGTAGGCAAGAGCAGACAGCGCAGTTATGTATGAGGTATCTAATGGATTATTATTTGTAGAACCTGGTCTAGTGCTGTAGGCTCTGCGAATACAATGTACCTTGAAATCTCTTCAGAGATTCGGCTGCTCGGTCGCTTAAAGGATCCTGCTTCGTTCCGACGCCAAATTTTCGAAGCAGAAACTGGACTCTGCTACCCGTGTAGGTTTGACGCGCATTGGTGCTGCATTATACACCGGAACGGCCAGCATATCCTGTGCGCTTTTTATGCCAAGGTGGCAGGGGTAATGCAATGACCTCGGTCCATCGTAATAGCCGGTACTGTTTCGTAATCGGTAAGTGCCAACCGATGCGGTTCTTTCAGGGTAAAGTTATTTTCTGTTGCTGACCACACGCGTTTAGAACGTCGTCAAGGGTTTGAGATAAATGGGTAAGGTCCGTCTAACATTGGATTTTTGTATTTCGATTTATCAAAATGTTATTTTAAGTAAACCAAACTTGCACAGCCATTAAAAATACCTCTAGTGCCACAGCGCAGACGGGAGGCGAGAACAGTTCTGTCTCTATTTTTATTGTGCACACGTTTATGGGATATCTTCCTTTAATCCTCCACGCGCGAAGGTGAAATTGAATCGACGAAATGGTTTGATTATTCGCTCTTTTTTTAACGTGGCTGTTCATCTTTTGATACGGCAAAGAAGTGCTTTTCCACGCGAAATAGCTGCTCGAAATTGCCTCACCGAATGGAAAATTGATTTTGTGCCATGAAATTTCAACGCATCAATCCGGCCGGTGTCGGTTGAGCGTACCTGCTGATAATAATACCAGCGCCCAATTTACTACCCACCGAACAGCGGATCCCAAATGTTAAGAGCGTAATCAAATCAGACAAATTGTGAGTGGGCTGGAGTAAAGTACTATCAATTCGAGCCTCTCCGGTTTAGGTCGGTTGATAGCGAGGGCCCCTCATGGAGCTTCGAGAATTTTATTCTTCGTCCACCTCTCAGGTGTGACGAGAATGAGGAAAGATGTTTGCACATGGAGCATCTATTTTCAATTCGAGTTTATCTCACGGTTTGTTAGGGAACGGGATAGCTAGAGTGGGTAAATCGACAAGTTTTCTCTAGCTTCCTTACCCTTAGTTTAAATTCCGAATTTCAACTAAAGGTATAATGTATGCCATGATACCGACGAAAAAACAAAAAAAATCCGAAGGTACATTTCCTGTGGTATGATGGAGACAAACAAATCATTTTTAACTGCCGTTCCCCGGGTGTTCTAGAATCTAGATGCTCCTTCCAGAATGTGCGGTTGAAAAATAAGGATCATTTTTCCCTGAAACACCAGCATTCTCTACCCTGTCCGAAAGGACCATCCTTGGCGAGAGATAGGCGAAAGTTTCCCAAAATAAATATGCTCTGTCTTTCCCGAAGTCGAAGTCGCCCGTGTGACTGAAGGTCCGCAGATGACCGCAGTTCGCATCCCACGAAAGGCGAATCAAAGGCACGTTTTTCGTGGTACGATTAATTGTGCCTAATGAAGCCAACTGTCTCTCATGACGGATCGGCCACTTAGTGGTCTGGTTAGGTTGGCTTTCGGTTGGGAAATTATAATTGTACTATTAATTTTCATTGCATCGCAACGCTGATTGTGCACGTCGGAAGAACCTTCCGGGGACAATCGAAAACGTTAAGCATAGGAGCTATATCAGAGGATACGATTTCTCCGGCGCTTGACGTATTTTTAATAGTGTTTAACAGAAACTTGATTTTATGCTTCATTCATGCTTCTCACATTGAGTATATTTTAAAGTGCAGTGTTTGCTTCGTAACGTAGTGATCGTTTAAGAAGCAGGTACTGACACTTGCTAAGTCCTATGCAAAGGAAAGAAGAGAAAACATTGATTCCGACTTTCAATACGGTACGCAACAAAAACTTTTATCTGGAGCATCATGTTAAAAACAATAAAGGCAAATCAATCAAATCAGGAATGCTACTAACGACTTTAAATTAATTTAATCGACAATCGTAGCAAATAACAATGAAAAATTGGGTAATCAAAAATATTGATCTTCAAAAAAGTTGTATTTTAAACTGGTGTGCTTACTTACTCGATTATCTCCTTTACGTTTTTCGTAATTACGGTGTTACCAAAAAAAGATTATGGATCTTAATTCTGTTTAAGAAGAAAAAAATATGACTTTTAGACTAAAACATAATTTCTTTTAAGATGTGTACGTATTGCTAAACAAAGAAATTTTGAATAAAACGGCCAACAGATCTTAAGCAGCCGCCGCCAGCCGCCGTTGACAGGTGATCGTTCGCAACTGACAGCTGCTTGACAGCCGCCGAAGCCTAACGGTCGGTCGACGGCTCGCATTCGAAAGTTGTCGTCCCACCGCGAGGACGCGTTGATTTGTGTTGTAACGGAAAGTGAGCCTGGATGGTATTTTGTGATGGAATTATCGTTGGTGGCACAGTTTGACGAGCTGCGGCGTTCGTGCGATGTAATGCGCGACGGGGCTGCCGAAATAGAGTTTCTGCGCTTCGTCCAGCTGCAGGACGAATGCCGGATGCAGTGGTTGAAGTCGCTCGAAGAAGCTCAACGCCTGCAGCGGGAGCTGGACAATGCGCTGCGCAGCATATCGAACCTGGAGTCCAAGCTATTCCATGCCCGTAAGCTGCTTGAAACGGAGACGAAGGCCCGCCGGCTGGCGGAAAAAGAGCGCGATACGATGGAACACAAGATGATGGCCGTGTTTGATATTGTGCGCAATGAGCAAACCCTGCGCGACGAAACCCGCGTCCGGCTGGCAGAGTATGCGGCGGAACCAAGCCGCAAATCACGCCATGGGTACAGCCACCTGGACCGTGAAATGTCCGCTGCTGGTGCCGGAGGAGGAGGAGTGGAAAACGATATCAACTCAACCGGATCGTTTATGTGCGATCTGTCGCTTACACAGTCGGAAGACGATTTCCTTGAACCGTTGAAGGTGCAGGCAAAGCGAAAGTCCTGGAAGAAGCACCGACCTTCGTACACGAACAACAACAACAGCTTTAAGAGTCCCCAGCCACCAGAAGCGAAGCGGGTGGAAATAAATTCGACGGCAACTGCGAAAGACTACGGCCGGGTTGGAGTCGAGGGAGAAATCATTGCCCACGCCAAGGTTACGGTGCCGACAGGCATTGACGGTGGGCCCATCCTCGCTGAATCTACGTTCCGCACAACGGCACCGCAACAGCTGCAGCACCTTGCGGTTCCACTATCGAGTTGTCCGTCGACAAACTCGACGGCGGCCACTGTCATCAATGCCGCGCCGATCATCGATCTGAAGCAAACACCGACGAAAGCGATCATCCAACGACAGCACGAGCTGTGCAGTAAGACGTTCCTCACTTCGGACACATGCAATCAATGCCAAGAGCGGATCCGTTTCGGCAGCAACGGCTTACGGTGCCGTGGGTGTAAGGCTAACTTCCACAGCTATTGCCGCGACAAGATATCATTTCCGTGTGCTCCGCAGCAAGCGAAAGGATCCGCCCGCCGTGGAACGACCGCGGCAACCGGAGCAGGAGCGACGCCGCAGACCGCTCCCGGGGCCCTATCGCTCCTCGAAGACTATTGCCCTTCATCGAGCCCTCGCATTCCCGCACTGATCGTCCACTGTGTGAGCGAGATCGAAAACCGTGGCCTTGCCGAGGTCGGCCTTTACCGGATGTCCGGCGCAGAGCGAGATGTACGAACGCTAAAGGAAAAGTTTCTACGTGGCAAATCTATTCCTGCGCTCGGGCAACTCGACATTCATGTGCTGTGCGGTTGCATTAAGGACTTTTTGCGCACACTGCGTGAACCGCTCATTCCGGCGTCACTGCTGCCCGAGTTTTCGCGCATCGTTGCCAACAATCCGAGCCCAAACAAGGAGCGCGCCCGGGAGCAGATGTGCCAGATCATCGAGCGCATGCCGACCGCGAACCGGGACACTCTCGCCTTCCTGATGTTGCACTTTCAGCGAGTGGCTCAGTCGGCGGCCACCATGATGCCGGTGGACAATTTGTCACGCGTTTTCGGACCCACCATCTGCGGCTACTCGCGCCCTGATCTTGGGATGCAGGATACGTTCGCGGAAACGATTGTACAGTTCAGCATCGTGCAGACGATGCTCAGCATTGCCACTGACTACTGGAGCCAGTTCATCACATTGCAAACGGCATCGCATACCGATGTAGAGAACATACCGCCAGCGCCCAACACGCAGCGCAACGTCGGCCAGCAGCCACAGCAGTCGATGGTTGATAAGGCGCGATACCAGGAAACACCAATCTTGCGTCGGCCACGCAAAGATAGAAAGTATTACGCGACGCCACCGTACCGAACATCTAAGGAGAATTGAAGGAACGGCAGGGCGGCTTTCTTCCTCCTTGGTGATTTACGTTTCCTGTAGGATGAACATTCGAATTAAATTATAAAAATACAAATTTGCCACGGACTTAACTCCTATCATTTTGTAAGCTTAGGTCACTTAAAAGCATATTTCTTTAATATTGTTGTTTCCATTCTATTTTTTTCCTTAACAATAAACATAATTTTCAACTAACCCGATCCTTGAGGGCGTTGCGTTTTGTTTTGGTCCGTTCCACCGTACGCAGGATGTGGTTCCGCAGCGCAAGTATACCGACTCCTTGCTGCCAAGAATTATGATTAATTTCTTGATTAAATTCCATACTTCATGTGTATTGACCTTCCAGATCCCATTAGCGTGGGCCTTCATTCGGTGATGAATGTTTTTTCTCTTGCCTCATCGTTTCAATATCGTCGCTTTTTATGACGACAATGAACGCCGCTTGGAGAAGAAACATCAACCCAGTGAGCAAAATTGAGTGACCGACGCTCTTCTCACTATGGAAAATCAAGGTACCATCCGGTTACCATCGGGTTACCGACGGGTTACCATCGGGTTACCAATGTAATTTCTCCATTAGAACTCCCTTGTGAGATGGCCCAAAAACCCCGATGGCAGAAATTGGTAACCCGATTTTTTTCTCGAGCGTGCCCCTTGTCGTCTCCCTCTCTCATATGTGCCCTCTCCCTCTTTCTTTCTCTCGTATCCCCTGTCGGTTCCCGAAGTGAAAATGCTTCGTGTCGGTTTGGACATGCGCAGTGCCATTTATTTCTCGCTTTTGTGTGTTCGCTTTTTCGTTCACTCTACCGTTCGCCGTCCTGCTTCAGTGCATTGATGTAAACGCCGTGGTGTAAACGCCGTGGTGTAAACGCCTATGACGCCGTAAATGCCGGTGCCGCCGTAAATGCCGGTGCCGCCGTGTTAATTCCAGTCGATCGCTACTTAGTTTGACCAGCTTGAGGTAGAGATCTGAAACGAGCAGAGTGAAAACTTGTCAACATTATTTGAACACTACTGAACACTGTCCAATAAACTTACCTGTATTATTTCAATCAGGATCACACATGATGGAATGCACTTGAACTTGGTAGAAACTTGCAACTTGATCAACGCACCTACACACACTATACAAAATAGACAGAGTTCGACTTTGCCGCGACTCGAAAATTCGGTAAAGTCCCCGACGGAATGCTTTATGCGACTGCCGGTGTGCTTCGCGAGCCGCTCGGGACTGTGTGTCGCTCTGTCCCTTTTTTTTCTATTCCTTTTCCTTTCTTTCATTCGTTCGTCTTCCACTTGCTCGCGGTCGCTTCGCGTCTCGGCCCTTCCGCCCTTCCCTCTCCAGGTAATTTAAACCCACAAGCTCGCGCGTGAAACTCCCTCCTCTCGTGGTTTCCTCCGCTCTTTTCCGCCGCTGCCCACGAGCGGACCCTCATGAGCCGGCCTGCTCACTGCAGCGAGCGTCGCGCCCGCCCCCTCTCGTCTTTGCCGCAGGCAGAGGGGCGTTCGAGCTCACTCGTTTCAGCCTTCCTCGTCCCCTCCTCAGGCGGAGGGGTACCTCGGTCACTCAAAATTGTTCACTGGGAACCAATGGTCAGCTCGTACACTGAACGTACTTTTCTCGAAAGAGAATCCCCCGAAGGAGCCAACAATCGTCCCTTTGCAGGTTGGCGGTCGGCCCCAGCGATACCCGGCCTGCTGGTGGATTGGCTAAATTAGAAGAATATAATCTCAGCGGGATATGATTCAATTTGTTTTCATCAGCTGGCCATCCCCTCACGAGTTTGTTTGTTGCCGTCCCGTCGGCGATCGGCCAATTGTTTTCGGTTGGCGTGTTCGGTTCGACTTGATATTGTTTCCATCAATGTTGGGCAGCGAACGTCGTCCGCTAGGGTTGCGCTGGTGAGTTATCGAACACACGAGGAGCGTTCCCCAGACACAATTACTGCTGTGTTTCCTCGACATTCCGACGAACGACAAAAAAGCAATCCGCCACCTTCGGTTCCTCGTATTCCCGTAAGTGATAAATTTTTGATGAAGCTCTAAATAGAACCAAGCAAAGAGCGAAACGAATCCTGAACCGCAGAGGCGTCTGAAGGGAGCGATACTTCTAGGGGTCTAATTTAATTACACGTATGTCCTTAATTAGTGGCAGCCGGGTGACCGGGCTGTCCGTTCGACCCTTTTCTGCGTGCTACGTGCGACGGCGCTAACAGTGCCAAATTTTCGATGAACAAATAAGTTTTCTTTAACCCGACTCGCTCGACCGTCGAGTCGTCAAGGGTCCTAGAAGAAACGCACTTGTGGAGGACCCGTTTCTCGAAACTCTTGACAATGGCCGAACCGTGGCTGTTCAGCAAATCACCAATTCCGAACAAATTACGTGGGAAGCATTCAGGTGAACCATTGATAAATTAATTATCACCTGTGAGACAACTGCGTGAGACTTTTATATCACAGGTTCGTAGGGCCGTAAAGCGAAACATGATAAAATACAGCTCTGGGTGAGCAATCTATGGATCGTGCGATGTACCCAGCATCATTTGCCTACGTTTAAATAGAACGCAACTATGCAATTATTTGTTTCATTTGGTTTATCCGCTTCATTGTGTAGTCGCTGTGCAAATACTTGCGTTAAAACTAAAATGCCAAATGAAACTTTACAATATTTCAGTACCTTAGTTAGAATGCAAAAGTGTCGATTGGGCGGTTTATGTTCATTTATATACAAAGATGTTTTCTCATGAAACATGGAAAAAATATGAGCTCTAATTCTGGAACGATTTTTATAGCGAAATGAAATTCAAAACTTTTAGGCAAAATTCAAGATTTGATTATAATATTACTGTGTGACGATTCCAAACTAAGTGTTGCTCAAAAAAGTACCGGTTATTTTATGTACATAAATTTAGAGCATTACCTATACTCAGGACTTTACTCAGTTTTCTTTTATGGCAACGGATTAGGAATTGTGGGGAACGCTAATCAGAATGAAGATTCATTATCCTGTCATCGTCATCACCATGGTCGTTTACCTCGCCCAAGTCCAGGAAGAGCAACTTGTTAATTCCGCAGGCAAGAATGGTGCCCAGATTGGCAAGAACAAGGCCGGTGGTTGCTCGTTGAGGTTTGTGGTTTTATGCATCCCTTTCGACGGATCCTTCCTACTTTGCACGAGGGATTCCCTGCCCAACTCGCCCACTGAACGACTCGACCCTCGCTTTCCGGATGATAATCTGTGGCCCAGTTTCGTTTTTTCTTTTTCGTATAGCCGGGTGAGATTATTAAGATGGTCAGAACAGTGAACAATCGGTAGCAGAACGTTTTTCTACGCGAGACCTCCCGGAATCCCTCCGGCATGCTTGTGATGAAATGTTCTCGGTAGAAGCCGTTACTCGTTTCTCCGCAGGACCTTAGGCGGAAACCTTGGAATTGCTGATCCCACGCTCCTTCGTGCTCACCTTCGTTGCTCGAACCGTCCGGTGCGGGTTTCCCATCCCGTAAAGCGCCATGTCTTCAAATTAATCATGAAATAAAAATAGATTGCGGACTAAATTGGTCCGGAAGTGTTTTATAATCTCTGTCCTGCCGCGAAGCGTGCTAGTCACGTTTCCTCCGCGGGGTTTTCCTGTAGCATCTGCCCTTCCATTTTTTATGGTACTTTTTATCCGGCTTTCCATGTACTTTCTACCGTTTGCTGGTAGGCATACTAAAAACTACTAAAAGTGAACATAGAAGGACATGTAGCTTAGAGCGATTTGTAATACTTTATCTTTCACGCTGAGTTCTTTTCTATGCTTCGCCTTCCGCTTTTCGACCCGTGGCTATTTGATATTCTTGAATTTATGTGTTGTTTGCCGTTCTCGTTGACAGGCTGAAAGGGTGCGCACATTAGTTGATTGCGCGAAAGGCATCAACTAGGAAGCAAAAGTGTCTGCGGATGGCCATAATTTTATCGCATTTGTGAGCTACGAGAAGTCCAAGAGAACCGGAAAGAAAGCAAAAGACCGAAAGCATCTCCGACGAAACAATAAAAGCTCAGATATCGCTCCAACACCGCTCGATAAAACCTGCCAAGATGCGCTCCGATCTTTCCGACGACAAACACAGCGTTCAGCTGGCGGCGGCGGAAATCGCCGAGTCTTCCGATACCAGTGGTTTCTACGAGCTTGCCTCGAACGGTTCGACGAACGGCATCATCAATGGTAGCGGCGTCATCAACACTCAGCATTCCCACAATCAGCAGCATCATCAACACCACCAACACAACCACGATCATCATTTGCACCCGGATCATCATCACCATCATCACCATCTTCTTCACCAGGACGATTTGCAGGACAAAGGGCAGTCGAAAGTGCTGCTCCACACCGAATCCCTCTCCGAGCACACAGATGGCATCATGTTGCGGAGTACCTCGCGACCGAAACGGGCCACGAGACGGATGCAAATGGTAAGTTGCTGTTTCCCGAATAATCACCAAAACGCCAGGTTTGTCTTGGTAAAACTTGGTCAAAACGATCGGTTAATTGTCCAGTTCCGGTGCAGTAGCTAGCGCAAGTTAACGTTTACTAAAACTTTACATTTTATTATTTCTAAGTTGTTCAAATCTCGTTTTGAAGCCGAAAATTGTATATATTTTCACTTGGTGTATTTTAGATGCTTGACGTTAAACTATTTCCGAACCTTATTCGACAACAACTCCGGCGTTTCCAAATCATCGACACGAAATACGCTAGTATCTCTATTAATATTTCTAGAATATTCATACTTATTTTCCCTAGGCTTAAACGTGCGCCAAATTAATTTCCGTTCAGCGGACCAACCTTGCTACAAGTTTCGAAGAAAAATCCCTCTACATTTTGCATAACTCCCACTCCCACTTGCTGCCCGTTGCAAGTTCACACGATCCTCAATCTACTTTCTCCTCCACGATTCTACCCGAGTCTGGCCAGCCCTGACGAACAGTTTTATTTCACGATAAAAATAAGCTGATAGTCCACAAAGTTTTTTACGACTCTAATTACTGAAATCGATATCGCGCACCGAGCGCAACCGATTTTGCCACCCGCATCCGGATCTTGCGTCCGTCCGTTTCGGGCAGTTCGTAATCCGCTTCGGCTTTTTTCCGATATCCTCGCCACCGATTGAAATTAAGCATGGTACACGGTGTGACACCTTGCCCAGGTTCGTGCGATTCTGTGACGTAGTCTGGTCCTGACCGGTGTTCGGCATATTAAACGGTTTGTTTACTCTGTCATAATGATAATCGTGCCTGGAATCCGGTTCACGAATATTGCATCTGTCCACGTTTTCGGACGGTGAATTCGGAAAAAAGACCCCAAAAACATCGTGTTCTGATGCAAAGCCGTACGTTGGGGTGTTCGTTTTACGATCGGTTTGTTTTTCGCTGGCCAGCCAATCGTTTACGATGCACAAGGCTTTGTCCGTTCTTATAGATGGAAAAAGCCATTCGTTTACGGCACACTAGGGTCATCGTCCGCTACTGGTTTTTTTTAGTAACGAAGGATTTTATGTGGCGTGGAGAAATTCCGCGCTAAGAAGTCTGCATACTTTCCTGCGGGTTGTTCAATAATAATCCATGATGCACATGTTTCGTTTTAAATGCTCAACAAGCCAGAAAAAATCCAAACTCAACATTCCATTAAAATTCCAGAACAAGCTGAAAATCAAATATATCACTAACATTTCAGTAAAACTTAATGATTTTTTTATATTTTAGTAAACGTTTTAGAATTGGAACCTTCGTTTCAAAGCTTGTGCCATTTATAGTTCGTAACGAAACATAGACTTTACTCTACTCTTTGTTTAGAAAACTCAATAACAATCAATAACAAGTAAACGACAAGTACGACTAAACATTTATACTTGGCAGTTCAGTAAAAACATTCTCGCCACTTCTCTATTTGGCAATCACAATACAGGAAGCAACAATCGATCCGGACATGACGGATTCGAGCTCACAGAGTGATGACACGAGCTGCGGCAGTAGTCGCACCGGGAGCCGGGGCAGTAACGGTGGCCGTTCGGCTCCCGGAGCGAACGGAAACGGAAACAGCAGCAGTAGTGCGGCCCGTCGCCGCAAGGGGGCACTGAATGCAAAAGAGCGGAACGCTCGGCGACTGGAGTCGAACGAACGCGAACGGATGCGAATGCACAGTTTGAACGATGCGTTTCAGGTGAGTTTCTGGTGGCATCAAACGGAGCCACAATTTCCGCGAAAATTCTTGAAACCCGTCTTAAGACAGCTTCGAGTTTTTTTTGCTTCAATTTGTGTACCTTTCTCTTGTCCGTCTCATGTCTCCGTCCGTCTACGACGATAATTCGACACCCGCCTGATCGACGACGACCTCAACCGAAATGATTTCGCATTGTGGCACGCAACGACACAGTCCTTACGGGAAGTTATACCGCACGTCAAGAAGGAGCGTCGGCTGTCGAAGATCGAAACTCTCACACTGGCCAAAAACTACATAACCGCGCTGACCGATGTCATCATAGTGATGCGTGGGGAGGGTGAGGCTGCCGCCGCTCTGTCGCCAGGCACGCCAGGTCTACTACTGCACAACGCGATCCCGCTCCCGGAGACTGGTGCGGCACTACAGAGCAATGTCAGTAAGTCGCCGGAAGTTGGCGGTCCGTGTCACGCGACGGACGTGGATCAGATTTCGACCACGCTCGATATCATCGCGTCCGCGTCCTCGGTACTCGACTGTCACGACACGACGCACCCACACCACGCACCACTTCCGCATCACCACGGTCACCATCATCTGGGCGATGGCGGAAGTACCGGCCACGTTAGTAGCAACGGCAACAGCAATAGCACCAACACCAACGGCAGCAATGTCGGCAACAGTACCCTTGACGTGGCCATTGTGACGGCCGCCCCGAATGGCCACCATCACCATCACGGTAGCATAAACAACAATCACCTTAATACCCACCATTTCAATAACAATAGTGCCAGTAGTATAGATATTGAGAACAGCTTCTACGAGGATCCATTTCAGATGATGTAACTTCTACGACCCTCCTTCACAGATTTGTCCGTCTCGAGCCTTGCGCTGGGTTTTGAAGCAAGCATTAGTTGAAGTTCTTGTCCAGCGGTGCACCAACGCTATTGTTGTCTAAATTCAGCTCCATTCCTCATCTCTGTTTTTGTTAAATAATTCAGCATTGTGGTTAAGAACGTAGCGTCACCATGTTTTCGGGGTGCTTCTGAATTTTTTGTCGTTTGCCAGAAATTGTGGGAAAGTGGTTGGTTCTCACGTTCGTCGGGATGCTCATTGCTCATCCATTTTGGCTACGCTGAACAGCTAATGTAAATTAATGTGCAAACGGCCAGTGTATAAGATTGGTTCTACAAAGTACCGAAAAGGCCGTTTCCGTTCCTGGTGCTTGCTGTGGAATGTTCGTATAAAACTAATGATTTGCTAAATCCTCCGCCAGAAAAGGACCATTGTTTTGCCGACCGTTTTCTATTCAGTCTTCATTTTTCACCACGTCTCGCCCACCGGTTCCAGGACGTGATTCTGTGGCCGAGTTTATGTGCTATTGTTTTTATCTTTCATTCTCGAGCTGGTTTTTTTCTCGAAGTTCAGGACAGGCTCAACGGAAACGGACTTCCTACCTTACCTTCATTCGCTAAAGCCCCCGCGTGCCATCTTGGGTTTCTGTTTATTTGAATTTATGTTTCCATTTCGTATTTGTTATACTTTCCTTCCGTTACACCGATCCCGATCTCGAAACCGCGGTGCGGTGTTCAAATCTCTTGACTTGTCTTTGCTGCACGTTTCCACTTTTCTGGCGAATCCACAACCTGCGCTACTATTCGCACCTGGAATCTTGACGTAGTGTTCTACGATCCTACCTGGTTCCGCTGACCGATGTAGGCTTTGGTCCACCAGTAACCAAGGACTCCGCGGTTGGCCTTGCTCTTATTTCGGACAGCAAAGCGTAGCTGATGAGATTGGACAAAACAAGCCGCAACAAGGACACTCGTGTGAAGGCCCCAGTTTTGTATCCGTAGATTTATTACTGTCGTATGCTTTGCCCACACGTTCCAGCATTGCTTTTGTCGGGATTCGGACCAAATGGTGATCTTCCCGTTCCAGCGTAATGCCAACAGGATAGCAAATTCTTTTCATTCCGTCACACTGAAGTTAACGTGGGCTGACAGAAGCAGACAAATGCTGGAATGTTCTAACACACTCTAAACATGGGATTCTAATCGTGGTCCGGTTTCGGGACATAAACATTCATCGATTTGCATATCTAGATAGCGAAACTGGTTGGTTTGTTCAAAGGCAGCGTATGTAACAGGAAAACATGACGGTTAAAAAGCAACTTTGACTATTTTTCCATATCTGTTCTTTCAAATTCATCACTTGAAGACAAATTTATGCAACTTGTAGTTTACGTTTAAAGTTCCCAACCGAGTGCTTATAAAGGTATCCAAGTACCTCGAAAACAAGTCGTCCGAATGGCACATTTGACCAATAGCTCTTGCGGAAGTAACCCATAAAAACTGCGTCAAGAGGCCAGGCATAAATAGAATTCCCTTTTGGTTTGAGTCCACGATGCCGGGAGCGTTGGTATAATCGGATTGACACAAAGCCACTACAACAGCCGGCGGAACGATTTTTGTGCCAAGCGCCGTTCTGGCGATTTGGGTTATCGATCCTGACGTGGCGACACGGCTCCAATCGGCTGGAAACGAAGACTTGCTCTCCGGACACCGTTCTCGGTGGGGTGCTCGACACATCAGCATCAATCACTCCGCTCGCATTAGCATCTCAGACATGTATCGTCCCTAGTGGGGCATCCTGGCGGCATATTTTTGCGGAGGAGAACCAATATAAGGCTGTCGTGGGAATGATGTCGGTAGGTGAAGGCTGGTAGAATTTTTCTTCGGTGTTGCTTCCTTCTACTTCGCTGAGGCTGTCTACAGATTTCCATCTATGTAGGGCGATCGATTTATCCTGATACTGCAATTGGCCGAGATTTTTAACAAACTATTCCTGAAGTAGTAGGGTTTACTTATCCATTGATCTGATTAGTCTGAAAGTTTCTCATTTGTCAACGATGTCAATGATAACAATTTTTTGAATGTATAAATAACATTTTGATTCTTGTTATGATTCATTCGTGAAAGTCTGTCTGTTTCATCTTGAAAAACAAAACTGACTCTTCCAACTTCCTATCGAAATTTCCAAGAAGCTTCTTCGTGTCGCGACCCTCATGAGGAGTGGCTGATAAGTTTACGCTTTTGTTGCGCCATTTTTGTCCAATTTCTATATTCTTCGCAAGCTTTAAATCCAATTACTGCAGGCTACCGTGGGCTTTGCAGCCCCACCGATCCGATCCGATCGGCATCCGAAAAGAGAAACATGACCCTTCAGAACATGAAGCAGCTGCGTCCGTTGCGTATCACGCACGGACCAGCGTTAAACGAATAAAGGAGTTTCAGCACCCGCAGCTAGCTGTATGAGCGAGGTTTCCAGCCTGCGCTCCAAGGACATTGGAGGCGTAAAGTATGATAGAGATGGCCAACGATTATGCCGATGTCTTTTCAAATGATACATTGGCACCCGTGAACGGGAAAGTGGAAGCAGTGGAGTCGAAGAGACAGCCAGATCCAAAGCTCCCGGTTCCACCGGTTGCGTGAAATCTTGTCTCCGGTTTTTTTACTCTCGTATGCGCTCTCGTCAGGTGTTGGTTCCTCGTTATCATGCCTCTCCGACGGACGTATCTTCGTCAAAGGCGCCAGATAATAAATTTATCGAATTTTTCTCTCCATCGCGTCACCTTACGTACCATGCGGAGGTTGCCATCCATTCTTGTTGTCATTCTCGCCCATCTTAGCGACCTTCTTGGCTCAACTTTCCATTGCACCCAGTCCACCAATGATGTACGGGAAGAAATTGGGCATTTTTAAAGAATGCCCTAAAACGACACCGGCTGCCTGCTTGGGTGGGGGCATCGAGTGCCTGGATATCCCTTCTGCTTCCACCGCCCCGCGTGACCTTAAAACCGGGACGATAAGATGTATGCGTTTAGTCTTAAGAAAGAAAAGCGTCCGTGAAGAAGCAAGAACCATTGGAATGGATGGCTTCCATTTTCTTCAGCATGAAGTGCGTTTTGTCGAGGATGTAAAACGATTTAAAACCCGCTGAAAAGTTTTGCCGTCAAGTCAATGTCCTGCCGAGGTTCTTATCGGTCAAAGGCAGGTTCCGGAATGTGCAGGAGCTTCGCATGGAGCCGAGTTATAGGATCGTTATCACTCGTGGTATCCTCCAAGTTTTGCGGAGTTGAGACGGAATTATAGCTTGGAGCGGGCAAAGAATAATTTAACAATCAGCACCTTCTATCGACAGATCAAATCAATCAAAATTTTGTTACGACAACACGACAAGGGCACGTAAGACGGTCCAAGAACCAGGCGCCTCCATTCGCTACTTTTTGAAGCAAAATAGCCAAGTAGCTCGGTGCTGACCACCAAAGAACCAAGCAAAATTTAAGCGATTTTCCTGGATTTCCACAATTTGTTTTATTTCTTAAGGAATCTTTTAAACTAAGAACCGCAATTTGCTGAATAACCATGGTTTTAAAGACTGTGCTGAGTTTTTTAAAGAGTTGGTGAGTTTTTTTATGACACAGATTGGAAACTTATGTTCAAATGCAACGTTCACCGCTTTCATCGTTCATCACCACAAACATTCACACAGGAAAGAACATTCCATAAAAAGTGTGTTGTAACATTATTTAATTAGATTCAATAAAAATCGGTTCAGTGCAATCATCGAGCACGCAATATAATCGACCATACGTTTACGGCGCTAGGAAAAAGCTCTTTAACCTGTTGGTCTTCCTTCTCAATGTGACCATTCTCGCTATCCAGACAGTGAAATAGACAAAACGAGAACGCACGCACCCCCGTCACAAATGCCAGGGCAAAGAATGGGAAGGTAATTTATGGCGCATCGTTAACTTGCCTTTTACGATCCGTCATTCTTGCGGATCCTGCTGCAGCCGAGAAAACACTCAGCCAATCATTCTTGGCTCAATTATGTTGCCTCTTCGCGCGAAATGATTCTCAATTTGCCCAATAAAGTCTCACCAACCGCTCGCCCACCGTACGAAGGGCACAGGCACGCCGGGACGCACACGTGCGTTCTGTGAACGCGTGCCACGGTATCCTGGGTGAGTTGCTGTTGGCGGCGCCAGGAAGATAAATACGTCTTTAGGTACATAATTCTATCAAGACGATTCTTCACACTCGCCCGAGAAGCCCTCCGGGGGTTGCGTGAGACAACAAAACTGGTCCGGAGTCCGTGTCCCTTTTTCCTGCACACTCTTTTGGGGTCGATCTGCGCGAAAGTGATAGAAAGAAAGAGAACCTTCCCAGAAAAATGGCCAGGAACATGGAAGTGTGGGCGTGAACAGGGTTGCGAGTTACAGAACTGCTACCAAACCGTTTATAATAACATTACACGCAGATTTACCCACAGCTCGAACGTGGGCGAAGGAATGGAATACTGAGCCCGCGAGGGTGTAAAATCGTTCGTTCGAAAAACAGCGCACTGTATTTTGGCAACATAAAAAGATCTCTCTGGACAACGCATGAGACCAGCAGAACTTACCCACCACTAGCGTGATGTCTGGACTTGTCACCCCTTGGACCCCAAACCAGCTGGCTGTAGGCCGCCCGGATCCCTCGGAGACACAGCATCGAGACAGTGGCCCTGGGCCCTCTCCCACAAAACGTAAGAAAAGCCAAAAAAAAGTCAAAGAAAAGGTATTGGTTATGATTTTAGTCGTGGTGTCCTTCGGGCAACTTTTCGATCCCACTGCGACCACCCTTCCATCTTTACACTTGACGATGATAAAATATCATCCTTTTATTACGGTTCACCTCACCGCGCACCACCCGTCTTTTAGCACCCTGTTTTGCCTTCGATTTATCGGATTTTTCGTCACTTCAACGCTGTGGACTTGTCCTCCCGTGTGTTATCTTGCTTTTTCCGAGCGCAACATCCAGCATCCTTTGCAGAGGGCTTTTCATCTCCCTTTGGTGTAATCTTTGGACGACGAAAGAAAGTCTGTTGCCCCTCGTGTGCGTGAACCCGGTTTTCCTTTCCTCCCATACAATGGATCATCTTCGTAGAAAGAGTTGGCCAAAAACGTTCCCTGTTTAGTTCAATCTTCAACCCAATTTATTTATAGCTTTTTATTGTTTGTATATTGTTTCTATTATACTTCAATGTGGGGCATGTTTTAAAATACAGCTCTGAATGAAATACTGTGTCTAAAATATTACACTATTGTTGTATGTTGTTTTACGTTGATTTTACGCTACGCTATGATACATCAAACTAACTAATATGACTGACCTAAGCTTTTGCACCCACAAGGTCAGACATAAAAAAATCTCATCTTGTTCACTTTGTTCAGGTATTTTTAGTTTTTTAATAAAAAGTTGGTAACTTTTTCTTCTTTGGCCCACTGCCGTGATAAGTGATTATTCTTCTTAACCGGCAATTGCAACCGCCGAGCGGTCTTGGCCTGCAACAGAGACAATGTTGAACTCTGTTGCTTACTGTAACAAAGTTTCTATGCGGGCTGGAGATTGGACCACCCTATCAAGCCGATCTCGGGCGTTGAACCCAGGCCAGCTCTCCGTGACAACGACGAGCGTCGCGGAATACTCTATCGAAATTAGTAACTAATTTTAAATAGTTCGTCAAATGTATTTCGTATTTTTTTAGTGGCTTGAAAGAGTAGACCATACTGTTCGATAAGATTTTAGTAAACAGTCGAAAATTTCCCTATTTACCGTCAAAAAAACCTAACTTGCTCATGCCTTCACTTCACTATTTTGCAAATCTTTTTGTAACATGTTATTAACAGCCACGATAATTGACAGCCAACCAATGGGGGGAAAATATCTTTTCCCCATTGTGCCAATATTGTGCGGTGGGTCGCGAGAAGTGTAATCACGTCAACAACAGTGAGCCTTCGCCACAAATGTTTGCCGCAACACTCGAATGCGACAAGCGGGTTCTCAGCAATGCTCGAAGCGGATTGAAAGTTTCCTAGTGGCTCGGAGCCTTCAGGACTTTTCATCCACTCTCGCACGAAGTTATTGGTTCCCCGTTGATATAAGACGGTTAGCACCGACGGCATTTGTGCGACGCATTGCCGTGCCCCAAAAAGATGTTTATGTTAATCAAATTCGACGGGGAACCCGGTTCGTGGAACCGGGCTCCCGGCAGGGCAGTTGTTTACGCAAGCAACGGTTCGTTGTCAATTTTGCGATAGATTATGGTTCTGAAATATTGGCAGCTTGTGGAATGGAAAAAGTGAGTTCACTCGGCGATGGTGGCCTAATTATATGTTACTTGGAGGGATATTTTAAGCCATGGATTGAAGTGTTTGTGGATTTGGCATGTGGTTTAACGTTCTAAATTGAGAACCATTTTACGGTTTTATGGATACAGGTTGGCACAATGACGCACTTGGAGAAACAACGCGGAATCTAGCCCATTATCTAGCCATTTCTAATATCAAGCACACTCCAAAACCCACATAACACAACAGTAACACTTGAGAAAAACGGTGAACCCGTCACAGCTTGTCGCGACCAGAAGTTGCTGGTATTGTATGAAGAACACTTCTTCTTTCTTTTCTTCTTCAAATCCTCCTTTTTACACACTCTCGATGAGTAAATCGTTCTATTGCGATTAAATTTTTGTTCCCTATGTAGTAAAGCTTACATAACGCAGCCATAAAAATAAACCAACACTTATCGTCACCCACATGGAAGATTGTTTTTTTGCAATACCCAAACACGTGTTTCTTGTGCACCGTGGGAGCAAAACCGGAACAGGGCCAGATGCAGTCCGTAATGTATGGACCATTTTCACTCCCGGTAACCGGACGAGCGGGCGGTCAATGAACGAAAAACATCAACCCGATGTCCAGCCAGTTGGTCGTTTTTTCGTCGCCCATCTAAAGCGATAACCACTAGCAAGCAGTAACTGTGCAGTGGCAGCGTACAACACATACCGTCACATAAACGGCACTTCAAACAGCACTGACCGGAGAACGACATGTCGACCCAGAAGGAACTCCATCTGCTGCATCCCCTCGGGGAGATTGGGAATGATGTGTTTTAATGGATCTTTTTAATGCAATTATTATTTCCACCACCGTCATCCAGAGCGTACCATTAACGCCAACACAATGGCCGTTGGTCTACACGGCGTAGTTATCCGGCTTTAGAGCGTCCACATAGCGGACTCCTTAACGGGACTGTTGTTTTGTCCAGCTCTCCTCTTATGCACCAGACATAAAGCTTATTGAGGTGCATACGGGTTCATTTCTCACTTTTCAAACGATTGTTTTCTATCCTCTCCTTCTGTTTGGCTCCGTTATAGTTGTGCTAAGTAACAACCGTGAGTGTGATGACGAAGCAACATGCGTTTGCGTAGAACAGTAAACCCCTTTGTATCAATCATGAAATCAGAGTGAAGTATGTCCATGTCCTTTCCGTTTTTATGTCTATCTTTTCCATTACTCAACAAACGTTTGGTAACATCCTACGCTATTTCCCCAGAAATCGTTCCTTTTCCACGCGGGCATTGAAGTTACCATCAGCACAACTTTGCCGGCTGTTTATTACGTTTACAGCTTTGGCACAAGGTACCCCAAGAAAGCGGCACCCAGTCTAGTTGCACAAAGCTTGTGTTTTCCAGTTCTAACATAATACATATATACTGTATAAACAGCCTCGTAGAAAGCTTTACATGTTAAAAAAAATCAAAACGAAGTAATAAGCAATGGCGAAACACGAAACCGGTCTGCAAATCAGTTTTGGCTGATAAAACGAAGCACATAAAAAAAGCGTAACGAAGACGGAATTTCCCATATATTGATGATCCGCCGCAGCTCAGGTTTGTACCGTCCTCACCACATTCGAAAGAGAAGCAAACGAACCATCCGACACTCCCAAAAAAGGTCGAGCAAGCAACAACTGTTTCGCCTGTACGTCAGTTTCAATCTTTGTATCGTTTGTAGGTCTAGCGAAGAATGTTAATTAGTAAGGCGTAGAAAAATTACGAAACATAACAATGCTGTGCGAAAAAATAATTAAACTTAAAGAACTAGCGGCACTGCTAGGCCGGTTTGAATTGAGTATAGAAAAACTATAGTTAATGTTTACCACTGTTTGAATATTCTGTAAAAAAAACCTTTGCATAGTTTCAATAGCTATAATTTATAAATAAGTTCATATATTTGGTTTACATATTCAAATTTTATCTATTGCTCTATTAATTTTGATCACAACCAATGTAGTTAATTGAAAATTTATACTAGTTTTATCAAATACCATGGAGAGCTAAGCCATTTCAGTTGTTCAATACCGAATACATGGTTACATCACTACTTCAAAGCAACGCAAACTGTCCATCGACGAATGTAAATAGGCAACAAAATCGAAAAAAAACACTAACTTAATGTTAGCGAACAATAAGTACAAACAAATCGAAACGACAACTAAATGCCAAATTATGATAAACTAAACAGATAACACTTAAAATCTAATCGTGAAAAAACTAAAATACTATGTAATAAACTATCCAGCTGAAATGGCTATGCTAAGCACGCTGGACAAGACGCAAAGCCGCGTTGGCGGAAAGACAGTAATTATCTACACCAAAGCTACAGTATCAATGCTGATTGTGATTAGAGAATTGAGAAGTTTAAAGAAATAAAAATGTGTAAGCAGCACGTATCGACGCAAGTGTGGCGCCAGTTACCGATCGTCGAGTTGATTATTGTTAAGGAAGTTACTACGTTAACTGAAAACTACCTATGAGTCTAGAAGCTTTTTGAAGCGCACCAATAGTTTCGTTTGAAAATGTGTTGACACAATACGATGGCCACAAATGAGCAAAATGCAAAGTCTTAGAATTATAGAACACAAATTTGTGTTAAGTTTATTTCAGCCAAAACGATTACGCAAACAAGATCAAAAAACAGAATTGTAAAAAGTTATTAAATCAAAACTAAAGCAAATGTATACACTGTATACACTGCAAATGTATGTAAAGGTCCTTGCCATAGCCGTTTTTTTTCCTTCCCCTAACGTAAGGATGAGAAAAGGATATACCAAGGATCCTCAACATCTGTGGACACGGAAGAATTGCTCTTCAACAACATGTACATAACGCTTTGTTATAGAAGTTGCAAACACAAACAAAACCTGTCGCTGTTAACAAAAAGCAAAACCAACCGTGTACTGTAACTGGCGTGCATGAATAGAAGCGGAGCAAAAACGCAAACATCACTACTGACGAGAAAATGCCGTTACCTAAACCAGTAGAGATAGTATTACAGCGCAATGTACATACAATCGCTCCATCGTTAAAATCGCCGTAGATTGTAGATGATCGTATCCACGCATTCTTTTTATTTTCTTATCCGAGCGAAAGGTTTTCCGACCTCATTTACCGATTTGCCAGTCTTACTCTAACTCTCCATACCGTGTATCTGAATGTTTGTAGAGACATTTTCTGCTTTTCAAAAAAATATCATCTTGCAAAAGAACAAAACCATTTTTCCGCTACCGAGAACCGTCAGCCATCGTTGTGCATTTGAGAATAAAGGCAAAGAAAAAGTTAAAAGTTACAAGTATGTTTCTGTATATTTTTAGAATTTTTTTGTGAGAATTTGTTTGCTTAAACACAAACGAATTTTATTTGAACTGTAGTTGTTTGATGGTACAACAAGGAGAAACGGGATCACTGATCCACCTATCTTGATATAAATGCAGTAATTCATTCTTCTTCGTCACCAAAGTTTTCTACCTTGAAGCTCACCTTCCTGCATTCCAACGTACGAATATTCACAACGGCAACACTCTGATGCTCCGAAAATGATGGCACACAGACCAATCGTGTTTTCTGTTTTCCGTCCGATCCATTCCACTCTTCTGTCAGGAAGTCTCCCGTGTTGCCCGCAAAGTACACATGTGGACATTCGGTCACGATGAATGGATCTTTCTGACTGTACGGATAGCATGGCAGCGTGTCCGGAGCAGTGGGGAATATGTGACTCCATTGAAGCGATGCCCTTAAAGCTTCCAGCGGACACTCAATTTTCGAATAACGCATTATATCCTGTACGTTCTGACCGGATGTACCAACGATGAAACGATCTGCCAACTCGAACGCGTACGGATTCGGTACGCCGCGGAAGCTTGAATATTCAACTGACCGCGGGAATAGACAATGATGCATCGGTTGTTGCGGTATCATATGATTGGCCGGATCGAACTCGCCCGGCATAAGATCTACCGGAACGGATTGTGCCAGGTTGTAAACCAACGTATCGACTGCTTTGACCGCCGCTACCAGTTCCGCAGCTTCGTTCGTGGCCTTCGTGTGAAGATGATTTTTGTGTTTCAGAGTGGCTTTCACCGAATTACCGGCAATTACGATCCGCACAACACTAGCGGCTTCCCAATCATGGACCTGCCCGAAACCCTCCAAATTACCGAAAATCCATTGCTGGAATAATTCCAACGAAACCGAACAATCGTTTGCGGCAGTCTTAGTAGCGAGCAGTAAGTAAATCGTAAAAATATAAAAAAATGTTAATTGTCCAAGTGGGTAAAGACGAAAATGCTTAATGCTCACCTGATTCAATCCCGATACTAGTACCAACAACGGAGAGTATTCCAAAGATTTTAGTGGCTTTTGGGGTCCGCCTTCATAGAAGATGTAGTCTTCAACGAAAAATCGTCCATTCGATTCCTCATACCCTGATGTAAGAAAGAAATAGAATTAGTGTTGTGCGAAACTACATGAGCGTTCCAGGCTGATGTGTGCGAAAATTACGAACACAAGCGTGTTTTGTGAACATGGAGCTCCGAATGAAAAGCTTTGTGAACTAAGCATAACGAACAGCAAATAGCTTTTCAATTTTTATAATTGGAATGAGTAATGTATCCACTTGTTGCATGCCATGCCAATTGTGTAATGTGATAATATGCAAAGACCGTTCCTTGTGGTGGAATGTTGTCGATAGGAACTTTGGCTGTTGTGCGTGATGGTGCAACCAAATCATTTGTGTTATCCACTCAAATGAGAAACATTGAGACGAATGATTGTTTCACTTACTGTCTTGTCCTTGTAGATCAAACGATCGATTTCAATATTTTCGAGCAGAAGAGTATCATAAATACTGGATTAAAAACTAACTTTCACATGGGCGGCTACCTTTCATAGTCCTGACAGAGTATCGTGGAAACGTAACAACTCACCTAATAAAGCGCAGACGACTCCCGTAACAACCGAGTGTACGTCGATCTTCCCAACCAACCTAATGCGCTGAAGGGCATCCTCCAGGACGAGAATATCCTTGTCGTCGGCGTAATGCGACCGGGGTGGCTGCGGTGCAAGTTGATTTTCCTCCGAAATTTCACGCAACACGCTAGGTTTTAGTTCCTATCAAATAAAGGTAGCCAATGGCGAATGTTGTACGGAATGGTTGTTCGTAGATTTTCCTACCTGATGCTTGAAAAGTGTCCCAATAATGACACACTTTTGCGGACATTCTTCCCGCAGATCGGCCAATCGCTTGATAGAGATCTCGTTGCCCCATTTCTTCACCACACGTTCCGAAACGAGCGTCAGCATTTCGTCCAAGCGAGAAGCGTAAATAAAAGCAAACTGCTTGCTGAAGTCTTTTTTCCCCTGGAAGTGATACTTTTCCGATCGGTTCAAGTACGGCACCTTTAGCCGCTCAAAATTGGCCCCCGTAGGAGGGTTAGAAAAGTTGGTATCTTGCGGAAATAACATTTTCTCTTAACTCCAAAATTCTTTGAACGAACCAAAACAAACAACTGTCAGTGAAGGAATTTAAGCGCGCACTTCTCAAGAAAAAGCAGGGTGATTCAAAACGACGCCGAGAATCTGTTCATACGTAATTTGAATGAAATATTGTGTAACCGTGCACCACAAACCATGCATTTTAGTCGAAAAGAACGCACGCAAACGGAATTTTATATTAATTTCATTATAAACAGCTAATCTAGTCACTTTCTGAGCTGCTCGATTTTGTGGAACGACAAACGTCATTTTACCCAGCCTCGATGACAGAGCGATAAAACTGGGTTGAGTTGTAACTTGATTGTTTTGTAAAAACATCTGGTGTTAAATTTTACGTCTTGCTACGCGCAATGTAAGTAAATCTTGTTTAATTTTTCCATCGCATGTTTGGGTCAATGGGCAAATATTTTTGGGAGTGGTCAACATTTTGTCTTTGCCTACGAAGCAGATAGCCGTTTATGGAATTGTCTCGGACGCAGTAACCTTGCGTAAGTGACTCATCCATTTCCACCATCACAGTCATCTGGAAATGAGGGTATCGGTAGCTCTGGACAATGAGACAAAGAGGGGGTAGCTTATTCTGTTGGGTTTGGTACAAGCACTCCTTGGCAAACCGCACCTGTACATTTAAAACCATTGTAAGAAATTAAGGCCGCTGAACTGTGTGATTTTAAATGTTATAATGTCCATTCGCAATGAAAAGATCTTTATGCACTTCATTTGGATCTTCCAACTATTCCAGAAATAACTTTATCATGTTTCCTTCTCTTACCACATCAAGTTTCAGCCTGCAATTCGGATCACCAGCACAGTCGTCTCTAAAGCCTCGAATAGTTTTGTTTGTGTGCCAAAAACTCTCTAACCAACGAAAGGATGTCGTCGCGCAAGACTGCCGGACGTCGCAGTACGACGAAGAAGCGGGCCCAACGCGCCACCTCTAACGTGTTCGCCATGTTCGATAAGGCACAGATCGCCGAATTCAAAGAAGCGTTTAACATGATTGATCAAAACCGGGACGGGTTCATTGAGAAGGACGACCTGCACGATATGCTCGCTTCGCTGGGCAAAAACCCGACGGAAGACTTCCTGGATGGCATGATGAATGAAGCACCAGGACCGATCAACTTTACCATGTTTCTTACACTGTTCGGCGAGCGTCTTCAAGGTACGGATCCGGAGGAGGTAATCAAGAACGCATTCGGTTGTTTCGACGAGGAGAACAGTGGCGTTATGCATGAGGACAGATTGCGCGAGTTGTTGACCACCATGGGTGACCGTTTCTCGGACGAGGACGTGGACGAGATGTTCCGCGAAGCACCGATAAAGAACGGCTTGTTTGACTATATCGAATTTACCAGAATCCTGAAGCACGGTGCAAAGGACATGGACGAACAGTAACATCTTTACTTCCTTTTGATGCACGTCCTAAGCTTATTAAGTTATCAAGAAATTGAGGGCGACCGAATGAACCCCTGAATCGAAATTAAGTTCAAACATAAACAAATCACGAGAAGGATAATGGCCAAACTAAGAGGCCAGTTCATTGGAGGAGATAGCAATCACAAAAATGCCAGGTTGGTTTTGCAACACGGAGAGATCCGTGAATCTTGAAACAGTATACACGTATCGTAGCAGTATTAAAAAAGCATCTTCCATATTCCAATTGGTTTCCGGAGTTTTAAATATCAATTATCAGCTGCCGCGGTCGAATCAGCTACTTACGAAGGCAATAAGAATGGGTACTGGTTACGTTCGTCTTACATTTTCTTAAAGTTATTTTTTATTTGAAACTTATCTGCTTTTATCGACCTTTTTATATATTCTTTTTTCTATATATTTTATGCTATGTAAAATAAAAGTATCCAAACTTTTCAAAAAAGCATGCTTTTGTCCTACTTTTATGTTTTGTATGTTGTCTACCCTATACTTCCATCGGCCAAATTCGGCATTTTTCTAGGTCAGGTAATTTTACGGTTAATATTCTCCTTATTTGTTGTATTATTAACGAACCAGCAAACGAGCCGTTAAACAGCTTATCCGAACAAATTGAAAATATAATTTATTGGTAGTGTAGACTTTGCTCCTTGTTATCCGGCCGGTGAGCAATAAAATTCGAGCACTTTTGTCGAGCCCCGTTTTGCAATCTTTCGTCGCTCAAAACAATGTGCTCAATTGTGCTGGCCGCCCGCCCTTTGCTCGCAACCTCAATCCGATTATTCAGCTCCGCCATTGTGAAAAGCATGGAGAAACATGAAGTGGTTCCCGATGTAATTCCCGTGGCCCCGGCCGCTGTGGCCAAAGTCTCCTACCCCAGCGGAGCCGTCGTCGAAGAGGGTAACGTGTTAACACCGACGCAGGTTAAGGAAGGTAGAGTGGAATGCGGAGGCCGGCTCCCTCTACACACTCTGCATGACCGACCCGGATGCCCCGAGCCGCAAGGAGCCAAAGTTCCGCGAGTGGCACCATTGGCTGGTCGGCAACATTCCGGGCAACGACGTTGCCAAGGGCGAAACCCTTTCGGCGTACGTCGGATCGGGGCCGCCGCCCGACACCGGTCTTCATCGATACGTGTTTTTGGTGTACAAACAGAGCGGCAAGCTAACCTTCGACGAACTCCGGCTCCCCAACACGAGCGGCGACAATCGCGGCGGATTCGCCATTCGGAAGTTTGCTGAAAAGTACAAGCTGGGCAATCCGGTGGCCGGAAACTTGTACCAAGCCGAATGGGATGATTACGTGCCTTTGCTCTACAAGCAGCTTGGTGGATAAAGAGAAAATTGCATTTAATGATTTAATGGAACAGTTTCGGCCTTCGCAAAGCGTTACGCGTGAAATTGCTAGAAGTTGCTAGAAGCATAAATCAAAATGTAAAAAAAACAAAAAGAGTAAAAATAAACTCCACTGATAAACCGCAACCTATCTTCGCAGTATGTCATAACTCTCCCCCTGTCTCGTTGAATGCAGCGCTGAAAATTGCCTCTGGTGGTGCGAGCTTGAACTGCTAGTGCGGCTATTATTGCTCAAAATCTCTGATAACAACCTGCTTAATTGGATTCCCCGAACGAAAGTTGATCAAAAACTTCACACGTTGTATGGTTTGAGGAATGAATTGTTTATTTCCAGTAACGTACGCGCGCAGACTATTGCGTGAGAAATAGAATCAAATGCATCAAACGTTTAGTCCGCGTTTCGCGCAGACTAATAATACGCAGTACAACCCCCGCAAGACCCCGGAAGGGAGTGGAGGAGCTATCTTTTTAAAGCTTCAATCCCTGCATGGATCTGGTCAGCGTGTCGATGTCCCAAATGACCAACTGACCGTCCAGTCCAGACGTGCTGATCCTCTGTACGTTTCCCTTCTCGCCACTGTACAGACAAACGCAGCTGATAGCGTTCTGGTGGATCGACTCCAGGCTGGTGTCCGAATTTTCCGTGCGCAGATTACGATCCAGCGATTGGAAGATACGCATCGCTGAGATGCCGCCCTGTTCCTTCTTTGTCGACTGGTCCAGTTTGGCAGCTAGCACAATCTTTGCGTCGTTCACGGTATAGACCAACGGGACGCAGCTGTGGCCCGCCACAAGTATCGATTGGGGCGAAATCCATTCACAGCACAGAAACGGGAGAAACTCGGTTTTCTGTTTAACCACGAACCCGCCCCCGTTGGCCGTAGCGACGTTGATGGCGCTGTCGTGTCCGACCCAGCAAATCCGATTGCCATCGGCGGAAAAACTCACACTGTGCACCCAGCCGCCACCGGTGGTCGAGTTCTTAAACTCGGCCAGGATCTGACCGAGCGGCTTCTTCGGTCCCCATGCGGTCGGTTCCGGGTGCTGTTCGATGTCCTTGATAAATGCCGAGAACACGCGCACCTTGTAGTCGGTGGAGCCGGCCACCAGCAGAACGTTGTTCGGGTGCCAGTCCAGCGAGGTTACCGTCGAGCGGATCGGCTTTTTGATGTGCTTCGAAACCCACCAATCGTTCTCGGACTCGAAGTAGCACACCGAGATCAGCCGGGCTCCGGAACCGACCGCAAACTTGTTCTCCAGCGGCGACCAGCGCACGCAGGTGGCTGCGCGGTTGATGCGCAACAACACGAGGGTCGGCTTCCATTTGCCATCGTCACCCTGCGTCCAGACGTAGGCGTTCCGATCGACGGCACAGGTCACGATGCGATTCGTATTCGGTGCCCAATCGATTCCCATAACACGCAGATCGTGCTGATTCAGCACATCCAGTAGCTTCCATTCGGCACCGTCGCGTTTGTAGATATGCACCTCGTGGTTGTTCGGTGAGATGGCAATCTCTAGAAAACATAAGTAAACGCCATAAGTTAGGGAAACGATCAATGAGAAGGATCCGCAGAGGCATCACACTTACGCGACCGATCCTTGTTCCAGGCATGGCAAGTGATCGGGCTAACGGTTCCCCCAAACGTGTGTCTCTCGGTCATGATTTCCTGCGTTCAGGTAGTACGACTAGTTCTTCAAACGAGTTGGGGAATCACGCAAAACAAGGACCGGACTTTAGGCTAGGGAAACGCACACCCTTGGGGAATCCAAAGAACGGGTGCTAACTTGTTTCGGCAACTCACCACGAAGGATGTATTTGTGCAAAAACAAGCTGAGTGAAAGCACTACCGTAAAAAAGATAAAATTCGCGGACTCTGGTCCGTCTACACGAATTTTATCCAAAAATGCCGACGGAAGCCGAAACGACGAATAGCTTTACTTGCAAAGTGATTCACCGTGGGGCGTTTCTTGGGTGTTGACAACTCAAACGTCATTCTCTGATATCCCTTGGAAGTGCTGCCAATCAGAGATTTCTTGATTTTAAACAAATGCTTAAATGCTTAAATGCTGCTTTAAATGGATAACTTAAGAAAATGAAGATATAAAAGCTTCATTTGATGATGAGTTTTAGTTATCTTGCTGATACATTTTCACTACGAAACCCCCCCTTTCATTGTGTGTCACATTGTGTGCGTTTGTTGTGTATACTTCAATCAGCTGGACAGCAGCTTTTTTTGCTTTGCTGGCAGAACAGTAGGGGGCTGATCGTATAAATTGTTATCGAAATTTGAAGCCCCGTTTCGTTCCCAAAAGCGTCCGTGATGCACAACGGCCCCTAATCTGCTTGTGTCTTACCACGTCTGATTAGATTATTCGTACGGCGCCCGTAGCACAAACATCGACTTCTTTTCGAAGGACCTACTCATTCGCTCTTTCTCTTCAGGGGAGAAACGAACCTGAGGTTGAACTTTGAGCCCTCCAAACGGCAGTTTTCACAATCGATTTAATTCACTGTCACAGTGCGTTAATTTAGTCTTCCATCCCGAGGTGCCTTGTGCTTTTGCCCTTTCAGCCATTCCGTAGGTAACAATTGTGCAAAAAATGTTGCGAATTCCGAAAGTTCACTGGTCGCCAGTGGGGAATATGGTCACGCGGCACAGCTCTACCTCAGCCGTACGATCGACCAGCGGTGATGAGTATCAGTATCTGCAGCGATCAAAGATACCGATGCTGCACTTTCAGCCCTCGTTGCCCCGGTTACCCATTCCGTTGCTCCCGAAAACCTGCGAACGCTATCTGGCCGCTCAGCAACCGTTGCTGGCCCACGATGCGTTCGAACGCACCCAGAAGGCCGTGGAGCAGTTCAAAGAAAAGGACGGTCCCCAACTGCAGACACTGCTGAAGGAATTTGATGGTCAAAATAAACACACCAGCTACATCTCGGAACCGTGGTTCGAAATGTATCTGCGCGACCGCGCCCCATTACCGCTCAATTATAACCCACTGCTGATGATGAATCCGGATCCACGGCCAGAGTACAACGAGCAGCTACTGCGGACGACTAATTTGCTCGTTAGTTCGTTGCGTTTTATGCGCTCTCTACGGGCCCGCTATCTTGAGCCCGAAGTTTTCCACATGAACCCGGCCAAAAGTGATACGGCCACGTTCCGTACCGTCACGTCGATGATTCCCTCGTTCCTGTCGACCTATGTGGCGTACACGTTCAAAGCTTTCCCACTCGATATGAGCCAATATCAGGGGCTGTTCGGTGGAACGCGCATACCGGAGCAGGGCAAGGACCGTATCTATCGCAACGAAACTTCCCGTCATGTGCTCGTCCTGCGGAGAGGAAATATGTATGCCGTGGACGTGCTTGATGAGGCAGGTAAGCGGCACGACCGGCCCCAATGTCGCAACACTCGTCCCGTCGTTTAATCCTGATTTTGTCCTGATAGGAAATATCGAACAACCGGCCACACTAATGAGTCGCCTCGAACGGGTTCTCAACGACCAACGATCGCTGGCTGCGGATCCTCTCGGATTGCTGACAACTGAAAATAGAGACACTTGGGCGGCGGCCAGAAACCACTTGGCGCAACTAACCGGAAACGCCAAATCTCTCGAACTCGTCGATTCCGCCTTGTTCTGTCTATGTCTGGACGAATCGACGGCCGATCCAGTGAACCCAGTACCGGCGATACGGGACTTTCTCTTTGGCGATGGCACCAACCGGTGGTTCGATAAATCATTTTCGCTGATCGTAGCCAAGGACGGTACGGCCGGCATCAACTTCGAGCACTCGTGGGGTGACGGTGTCGCGGTGTTGCGTTACTTTCAGGAGATTTTCAAAGAAACGACCACTGCCCCGTTTGTGCATCCTGGCACGAAGGGAGACCCGACCCGCGATGGAGTCTTACCGATCGAGTTCACCGTAGACGAAACGGTTCGCAGTGCCCTGAGAGTAGCGGAAAACAATCATAACGCGGCCATCGATTCGCTGGACATGAACTTTATGAAGTTTGAGGGCATGAACAAGGGTTTCTGCAAGCAGCAGCGCATCAGCCCCGACTCGGTCATGCAGCTGGGCTTTCAACTTGCATTCTACAAGCAGCACGGCCAGTTCGTCGGAACGTACGAATCGTGCAGTACGGCTGCGTTCCGGCACGGCCGAACGGAAACGATGCGACCGTGTACGATGGCAACGAAGGAGTTTTGCTTGGAGGTTGAACGAAAAACGGGACAGCGGAAGACTGCGGCTGAGCTACGCGAAATCCTGAACCGCTGTTCGACGGTTCACGGGCAACTAACGAAGGAGGCAGCGATGGGTCAGGGTTTCGATCGTCATCTGTTTGGGCTGCGTCATACGGCCCAGCGAAATGGTCTCCCGGTGCCGGCCCTGTACGAAGATCCGGCTTATGCTGCGATCAACCATAACATACTGTCGACCAGCACGCTCTCGTCACCGGCTCTGCTGGCCGGAGCGTTTGGCCCGGTGGTACGCGATGGTTACGGGGTTGGGTACAATATTCAAGCCGGGTATCTGGGAAGTATTGTCTCAAGCTACAAACCGCATCGGAACGGGCGTGAGTTTGTCGATTGTTTGCGGGAAGCGTACGAAGACATTGCCAAGGTGCTCAAGGCTACGGGTCCACCATCAAAGGACAAGTGATTCGGAGCCTTGCCCGATTTCGTTTGTTAACCTGAAAGTATACTTTTAGAAAATCTTTTCTTCGAGTGGTGAAAAAACTGAACTGAAAAATGCAAAAAAAAATAAAGTAAAAGATCGTGACGATCTTTCGGGTCCATGCGATGATTTCATAAAACCGTGTGGTATTTGTAGTTCAAATTGAAAGAACCTTAAACCTTAGCTGGAAACAACCGATCGGCGTTCCCGCTAGGAATTGTGTGTGAGTGTATTTTAATCATACGCGAATGATTAATTTATATATACTGTATATTCTCTGCCAGTGGTAATTACGTTAGATAACAAATTATTAATTTATCACCATGTCTCCCTTTTGCGTCTCCTACTGAGATCGGTCACATACGCACGAGCTCTACGTATCACCTCTCTCTCGCTGTTTTCGCGTCGTTACTAAGCAACCAACACAACCATGTGTGCTACAATGCTACAAACGTGGTGGCAATAGTAACACAAAGGTGTTGCAAAACAATCCTTTTCACCTAAATGTTTATTTTACTGTTAGTTTTTGATTTCCATTTCTACGCACTTGAAGGTGTTTTTCGCCAGCCTCTGACACCGTGTACGGGCGGGCGGGGAGCTCGTTCTCCGTTTGAATCCTAAGGTTAATATTGCCACATAGCCGTCGTCCGCAACCCCAGCGCCCAGCGTTCAAAAAGGCCGTTGGTTGGTCCTGTGCCCAACGTTTTTCGCTCTAAACCGTGTTCCATACATTTTGGTTTAATTTTGCTAGTTTTGTTTTTTATTTCATGACTACCGACCGGTGTGTGTAATTCTCGCAACAATGTGTTTTTTTATCATACACGTGGAGCCACGCACGGTCCTGCGCCATATTGGTACCGTTTTACGCTAGAGGATGGGATTGAGTTTCTTCGAAGCAACACGCGTGTGTACACCGTAAATGTATTGAATTATTACTCTCGCTATTGCTATTTACAGAGTATGATTTCCACCCTCCACAACCTCCTTTCAATGATATCTCGGGTCGGGTCGGGTCAGACATAGATAAAATAGGGACAACCTAATCTTAATCGCGAAATAGAGGGCTATCGACACGGAATGGTGCGAAATTGGAACCATTTAATGGTGTAGTGGACAAAGAAGGTACACAAAATCCTGGGGCGTGTGCCCCAGTTGCGATAAAATGGTTGAATTTTTCATCCCCAAAAAGGCCTCAGAAGGGACCCCGAGTATGACAGTGCCCGAGGAAGAAATCTAACGCCAGGTCCTACGCCACCGCCGTACCCGACTAAAGGGACTAAAAAGCATCCATAGTGACGTCGAGCGCCGCCGCTCGAACTACGACTTCCGGTTCTTCTTCCACAACAGTCGACCTCCACGCTCAACACCAGCACTGTTTCGGCCCGCGGGGAAAATGGTGGTTCCATCACAGTACGCGCCAACGGTGGGCGAAGATTGACGCGAGAGGTGGCCGTACTCGTCGTTACGCTTATTGCTAGTGCTAGAGGTAGTGTATGCAACACCTCGCGACGCCTGTGGTTCATGTTGCAGGCCGTTCTGCTGTCGTTGTCCCCCAGTTGCCAATGCCCGCCAGTGACACTGGCATGAGGGTATCGCCGACGGATGGGAACTGTTTGCGTACCGGACCGTCGACATTGCTGCCGGTGGCATCGCACTGCGGGGTTGCTGGGATAGTGAATCGTTTCGCCGATACTAGGTAGCTGCAAGCGAACCCGTGGTGCCAGCGGAAGCAGCAGCCGCAGCAGAACCGCCTTGGGTGGCACTCGAGATTCCAAACACCGGACTGATGCGTAGAAAAACGCGCCGAAGTACGGTCCGCAGTTCCGGTTTCAGGTCGACGCAGGTCAAATCGCACAGAAACACATAGTAACTGGCAATGTGAGCGGCAAACTGTGCGGGGCGGGAATGAAAGAATGTGTCAACAATGTCCTTCCCCGACCGATCGTATCGCCAATCCTTCTTACCCTTGCGTCCGGCATCTTCAGCAGACGCGTCATCACCAGCAGTAACAGCGATGTCCACGCATCGCGATGCGGTTCACTGGTCAACGATAGAAAGTAATCCAGCGCCTCGGTACACACGCCGATCAGTTGCTGCTCGATGTCCTCCCAGTCGCGCCGCCGGTTTTCATCACAGTACATTTTGAACAGTATCCGCAGGACGCACGCCAGGGATTGCGTTTCCTGTTTCAACAGATTCGGTCTCAGCGAACCCTTGAAGCCCGCCTTCCACAGCACCGTCCGCTGGTCGTTGTTGGAGTTGAACCGCTTCGCAAACCGGTGGCTCTGCAGCAAACAGTCGACCAGTTGCAACAGGTGCGGAGTGTTTAGATAGCTGTACATTCCCTGCTCCTCTCGCTGGCACTCCAGCTCAGCGCTCGACAGCGAGTGGCGGTAGTTTGCCGTGTGCCCATTGCCATTGTAATGGTTGTGTGTTGGAACGGACGCCGACGTAAGTTCGGCCGTGGCCAGTGCCAACGTTTCGGCATCCTCTTTCCGCGAGGTTGCCGGAAAGAAGACGATGTTGTCGATCGTTTGGATCAACTCAAGCTGCACGACACACTTGATGAGCAAGTTAGCGAACAGCACCGACGTGTTCGTGATCCCGGATGGCGGTTCGTTCGAGGGAGATCCCGAATGATCGCCGGCCGGCTGGCCGTGTATCGTGTGCTGTGAGCCACTGCGCTTCAGAATACCGTGCCGGGGAAGATCTCCATTCTCGTGCCGCGCTCCGGTCGTTGACGCAGCCACCGCAGCAATCGGATGTGACTGTGGCAATGGATCCGGTTTCCACGTCAGCAGCTCGTTCGGTAGCGTACTGTTGAAAATGTCCAACATACACTGACACGTTTTATCCCACGTATCCTCACCGAACTTGAGCCCATTCGAGATGACCAAATTCTCCAGGCAGTTTGTGCCCGACCGAGCCAACTGTTCGTTGTTCTGCTGCACACACCAGTGCAGTTGGCAGTACAGGTCGGCCAACAGCATCGGCCCGAGGACGTCAAAGTACTGCGTGAAAACATCGATGATCGCGTACAGGGCGTGATTGCACGTCGTCGTCATCCATTCCGCCTTTTCCGTGTGATGCTCGGGCAGCTTCATGTTGTCGAAGATGCGGAACAGCACGTTGAACAGATCGCGCCACCAGTTGGGCCGGTAAGCGTCACCGTGTGTTTTAACAATCTCAAACAGCACCGTGAGCCCCCGGGTTCGTACGTCCAGCTTACACCGATTGACAACGCACGACAGCGAGAACAGCATCGGGAACCAGCCGCGCACCCAAACTCGATCCTCCTCCGGCACCGATACGTCATTCTCCATGCCGGCGTGCTCGGCAAACAGATTGGGCGCATCGTTAACGCACAGCGCACACGTGCGCACCAACCGGATCGCTTCCATGCTCGTGTCGGGAAAGCGCGCGTTGCACGCAAACTCCGACAGGCACTTGACGGCATCCTGGAACGAGTCGATCATGATGTGGAACTGCGTCCGGTACAACTCGCTAATGATCTTGCCCGTGGTAAGGAACGCCAGTTCGACGATCGCCTCATCATGATCACCGGCCGCCAGGTGAAAGACGGAAAAAATGTTCTTCCAACCCGACTTGATGTTGTGGGCCTGCGAGTTGACCATCTGGGCGACGCACCGCACCACCATGTCACGGATCGCCGGCGAATTGTTCTTCTTCATAATGTGCTCGAACGGGCGCAAGAAGTCCTTCTGGAAGCGGAAGTTCGTAAACTCGCCCTTCTCGATGAACTTCATCGACAGCTGGCGCAGGGAATCGAGTGCGAAGAACGCTATCTCCTCGTTCGTGTTGCACCCGACGGCATTAAAGTGCTCGCCCAGAATTTGCCAGATGCGCGACCACTGCAACCGGATGCGGCCCATGTTGTAGTACGAAATTTCCACAATCTTCTGCAGCGAAAACATACGGGGCTGCGGGCGCGTCAACTCGTCCAGGGACACCTGGCAGAGCGCCTTCACAAAGTCGACGATCGCGTCTCCGTCGAGCCGTATCGAACCGGTAAAGATACGATCGACCGCTACGACGATACTCTGGGAGCTCGTTTCGCCGATATGCTCCTTGGCCGACGGATCCAGTGTGTCACGGTGGGAAGCGGGGCCGGAAAGAAACTCTGGTCGCACGCCGGTCCCGATCAGTTGCGCTAGCTCGAGGTGCGAAATGCACTTTACGATGTCGAGCCAACTGGACCCCAGGTAGTTCCCGTCGGTATGGGCCACCATGATGAGCGTCTTGATGGTGTCGATATTTTTCGCCTTCATTTCGTTGATCGGCGAATTGGCGGTCAGCAGCGTGAAGCGCGCCAACGCCTGTACGTACGCGTCCCGCTCGAGACTCATGTGAAAGATGCACGCAATGCGCACGGCGCACCGGATACCGTCCAGGCACAGGCTGGCGATCTCCGGATCGTCACAGTCTTGCAGACCCACGGAAAATGCTGCCAAAAAGGAGGTCCACGCCATTTTGAACATCGGACGCACATGCTCCAGATGCTTGGCCGACGTGAACGAAGCCTTCACATGCGAAACCGATTCCATCAGGTTTTTCGCCGTGGTCGAAAGCGATTCCATCTCCAGGTTCCACAGCAGCTTACGCTTCTTTTCGTTCACAATAATCTGCTTGCCGGAAGGTTTGCTTGCGACCGTATTCTTCATCTTAATTTCGTGCCCCGCAATCTCATCGTAGATCTGCGACAGGTACTCCTCCGGCAGATCCTTGTTGTCGCTGATGCCACGGTTCATGCTGATGTACTGTTCCTTCGTCATCTTGTGCTTCACCTGTGGCGAGTGCAGATCGGTTGTCAGCATGATTACGGAGAACGCGAGCACGTACACGGTGTCGGCGCTCGCAAAGAGCGAATTGTTTGGGTTGCAGTCGCAGTACCGGGAGGCGAACTTTTCCATCAAACGATCGATCTTCTGCGCCTCTCCCGGTAGCCGAAATTGCTCCAGAAAGTGACGCAGCGCGGCCACGATGTCCAACTCGGCAAAGTTCATCGCATCGATGTACGCACACATGACCGCCTTACTCCGTTCATCGTTCTCACCGAGATAGTCGCCAATCTGGGTCTTGTCGAGCCGCTCATCCTCGTGCAGCCAGTGGGCCACATCTTCCACGCTCATCCCGAGCAGTCCCCGCTCCTGCAGAAACCCGATACCCTTCTTCGGCTTTCGGTTGAACATTTCGATCCCCATTTCCATCACTTCCTTGCGCTGCTTGCGCTCCTCCAGCTCGCCCGGTAGATCAAGCACTTCCCGATTGCCACCACCTGCGCCACCGTTTCCACCGCCACCACCACCACCACCACCAGAAGTGTTGGTGCTTTCGACGGAGTTGATACTAACACTCGAACCCCCGTGTGACTTCAGCTCCGTCGATCGGCAACCAGCGGCATCTTTTTGAATATCGTCCAGCGTCCTACTGACGCTCATGCTTTGGCCCTTCACTACCGTCGTCATTGGCGCCGCCGCAGTCGGAGGATCACCGAGCGACGTTTGCGAGTTCGGATTCACGTACAGGTCTTTGCTCCACTCGACCATACACTTCAGTATCGACACCAAACACTCCAGCCCACGGATACGCATCGATTTTTCTTGATTTACCGACGTTCCCAGCTCCAGCGCTTGGCGCCCTTGGCCAATTTTGGACAGATCGTTCACGAGCCGCTCGAAGAGGTTCGCTGCGGAAAAATCACAATCATAGTTAACGTAAATGTCCACCACGCTCTGAGCGTCGGCGCAGATGCGGGTCAGTGCTTGGATGACCATCCACTTGTGCTCGAACGAGGAACTGGGCGCCTCGAGGATGTTGAGAAAGATTTCCTTGAAGAACACTTCGATCTGCTTTTTCAGGTGGGTCTTAAAGTTCGACAGCAGCGCCACGAAGATGGAAAGCGAAAGCTCGAACACTTCCGGTACGGCGCTGCCCCCGTTCTTCGACAGGGCCACGCACAGGTACTGTTTAATGGCCATGATGAACATCTCGTTCGAGCGAAACACGGGGCCAGCGTTCTGGAGGATCGACAGTAGCAGATGCAGGGAGAGAATCTTCGAGCGCAGCTCGTGTGATTTCGGATCGGGATGACCGTCGGGAAGGGGTTTCATGGACAGTTTGCACAGGGCACGGAACACGAGAAATGCGTCCTTTTGCAGAATGTGGGTAAATTTTGCCGTTACGATGCTATCGTTTTCACTCGTGACTTCCATACTCTCCTGCGAAGGAACGCGTGCGATCGATGCTGTGTCCGTAATTCCACCGATGGAAATCCCACCGATACTGGTCGTTTCACTGGCTTCATTACAGCCCACCGGATCCTGGGCGGCGGCGACCTGAGACGCGTTAGCAGTGGCTTGTGCTTGCGCTTGCTCGATAACGTTGTCGATAATCTCTTCCACAATCGCGCGAATCTCATCATAGTCCGGATGTTTTTCTTCGGCCACCATCAGCTCCGGTTTCGGTGGCGAGGGAGATTCCTCTGCTGCGGTAGTACTGCTGCTCGACGGAGTTGCTGGCGTGCCTCCAGCGGCCCCATTGGGACTAGTCACTCCAGCCAGTGCCGTTGCTGCTGCTACGGTTTCGAATGCTTGATTTTCCATTCTCGTGAAAATGACATTCAACATCTGTGTAAGTGTGGCGCGGGCCGTCGTTTGGTTGATAAGGTTTTTGCTCGACAAATAGATGTCGTAGCAAGTTCGCACACCCTGCAGCACCGTTCCCTCGTGCACCTCGACATGCTGCGACGTTACGACGGTGAGTAACGCCTTGATGATCTGCAACTGAACGCCCTCGTCCGTCTGGGGGCCCATAAAACAGTTGCAGATCGTCGTAACGATCCGATCGATGAGGAATTTGCCCGGGTTTGATGAATCGGGAATGTTGCCCGTCAGATGACCGTAGGCGATCAGCTTCTGCAGACAATCGAGTGCCGTCACAACGATGCGCGGTGTCCGACTCTGACAAGCCAACTCGAAGGGCAGGAAGTACTTTTCGGCGTTAATAATATTGCCGGAATCATTTTTCGGCAGCGGTAGTGCCGCCGACGGAACCGGTGCTTCGCCATTCGGTTCCGTATGGCCTGCCTGTTTGAGCTCCTCTTTAATATCCTCTGCAAAGTATGAAAAAAACGCGATAAGAATTGTGACATATTGAAGCAACATTCGTCAACTTATTGTGAAACCGCCCGGCAACCTTTTAAACCAAACCCCCAATGGTCTTCGATTCGTTTGAAAACGGCCAGAAACACTTCGTCCATCTAGCCTAAACCGCCTAAAGGGTGCTACAAACACAACACCTTATCCAGGTGCGAAGAGAGGAACAATCAACGTTCCGCCGCGTAGTAGTAGGCTACGCTATCAGTGACGAATGATGACTAAATTACGACCATTTTCTGCGCGCACTCGGCGCTTGCTTGTATCTGTGAGCCATCACCATTTAGTCCGTCGTCCGTCTGCTCGTATGGTAACGGTTGCACAATCTGTGAACCGTTCTCGTGCGTGTGCTCCCCACGAACAGGTAGCTGTTATCAGTGGAAAAATGTAACAGTTTTTCTCTGCCTTCCCTTTCCTGTTTAAATCAACGGCATATGATTTCTGCTCGTTTTGTCACTGAATCGATAAACGTGCAAGGTGTTCCACGTTTGCTCGGGGGGTTAGCAATTCAGAGTGCTTTGAAGTGCAGCTAAGATCTTTGGGTGTCATCCGGTGCGCAATCAAAGTGCACAGTGCATTTCGGAGTTACTGTTCTCACTTGCAACATGGCATGCTTTTTTGTGACAGTGATTTTGAAACAAGAAACTTTTGTAATCGCCCGTACAGTATTATAAAAAAAGGTCAAATAAGATCTGTAGGAATAAGATATTGAAATCCGAGGGCAGTATAGCAGTCTAGCGCAGGAGCTAGTTCTGATTTCGAATCTTTCGTTTCTTTGAAGCCATTTTCAATAACAGTGCAACTATTTGTTACCTTTACCTTTGACTAGAATGTCGAGTTTATTTAAAAAAAGACATTTTGTCAAAACATGTATTACGCGACCTATCACAAATCATCGCTTCGAGTGCAAACTTGGGCTTAAGTGTGTTATTGATTTTTTCTCACTTTACACGTTTGCATTCATTTTTTCAGTCTTGCAGCCGTTGCATGCTTTCTTTCGTCGATTGAACGCTCACGAGGAACGTGCCCCAAATAAAATTGATAGAAAAAACAACAAATGACCTTAACCGTATTTGTTTGACTGCACGAAGTTTTCGTTAACTGTATCATTTATCCTACTTAACGCGCCGGGAGTGGAGCATCAAGCAGTGGAGCATCAACATTAGCTAGAATCATTTTGGGCCTAGGAAATAACAAACCCATCAATACGAGTTTTAAAAGAATGATCTTGCTGCAAATTCATGACCCAAATCAATGATCTAGAAAAAATGTATAAAAGTAAAAATCCCCTACATCTGACTACGCAGTTCTGGGCGCCGTTCAAACACTTACCAAGTGCCACATCGCAGGCACGTTTCAGCTGAAGATGGTGCGACCGTTTGATGTCCTTGTCGCTGAGGATTTTTTCCAATGCCCTTAAAATAAACATCTCTTTCGTTTTCGTATGCACTCCACTACTATTGCTTGCACCGCTGGTAACGGTCGGTGTTGCGTTGGTGCCACTGCTGTTTATGCTGCTGTTAACTGCCGTGGCCGCAGTTTGCATAGTTTCTCTTTCAGATGGTTAAGTGTGCACCTATCCTTCCCACCGAATCGAGAAGGCAACCATGGAGTATGAAATCCTTGCGAAACTTTCTTTGTTTGCTCACAAATGTAATTGAATTGTCCCAAATAAAACTCCCGGCAAGCGAATTAGCGGTTCCCTAATGATTCTCACTACTAAGTAGTAGTGAAAATAACGTAATTCGGTCGTTTCCATTCATAGCGGACAACACACGGTAACCGGAAACATCCTCTCCAGCGGGCAGCTCGTTTGCACGTAGGTTTGATCACAAGTCACACGGATTGTACTATAAATGTTGCTTCGTTAACGCACCCTCGTAAACACGTAATAAATTTGGCCGTTCTCGACGGCCACGATGAATTGGAAATTTGAGCCAAGTGTTGGAACCAGATGGGTTCGTGAAATGAGGGAGTGACCGCAACGAGTCGGCCCAGACACCGCCTACTGGCTTTTCGTACTTGCTTTACAGCTATTTTAGTCGTCAAACAGTACAGCACTTAGTTACTACGAAAGGTTTACTTTCAGTTCCTTCGGTAGCGAGACAAATTTCGTAGTATTTTACACGAAACACTACGGTGGCAATTTTTCACGAACTTTTTTTCTTTGCACAGACAACTTGATTATGTGGGCATGTCAACAGTGACAACTCAATTTAGAACACCACGAATTAGTACAAGTGACAGCCGTGACTTGCATGCGACGCCGAAATTGCATACAATTTCTTTGATCGGGATATAATTAAAATATTTGCTTATTTTTTTATTTATTCTATTTATTACTTCGGTATTTGATTGGAACAATTAAATAACGATATGAATAACGATTTGCTATTTGGAACAATACTTTGATCATGAACACTGTACTAAATAGATTGATAAGCGATGACGTTTCGGTGTCATATTTTTTCGTGATTGTTTTAATTTAGTATTACTCACAGCAACATTCCTTTTCGTTCTATCACAACATTCGTATTTTTCTGAGGTATTATTCTGCAACTCTGAAAAATGGCTTCGCAACAACTTCCAAACAATCCACCCACATACGACCAAGTGATGATGTCGGGAAACATGGGTAACGTCAACAATGGTAAGTATTTCGCATTCCGGTGTAGATGGTTCTTGCGGCTACTTGTAAGAGCCACTTATCTTTCACTCTCAGGTGCTGTTCCTGTGAGCATTTTACAACCTTCGGCACCAGTTCCGTCAGGTTCCTACCCTCGACAGGAATATGTACAGGCAACTATTGCTACTCCGGTGGTGGCGCCCATACACGGCGCGATGCCTTACTATGGAACAATGGATGGCAGCAAGGTTACCGTTCAAGTTGTCCCTCAAGTTACCCAACCAGTCCCGGTACAGCAGATTACACAGCAAATTATCGTCGTGAACGGATGCCCTGCTTGCCGGATCGGAATGCTAGAGGACGACTTTTCTTGCTTGGGTATATTTTGTGCAATTTTCTTCTTCCCGGTAGGCATTCTGTGTTGCCTGGCCATGCGCAATCGACGATGCACAAATTGTGGCGCACAGTTTTGAGCAAATTGTGGACGATCAATGTCTAGAGTACTTGTCTCAGATGCGCGTGTGAGTTCTGGAATTATAAAGGTTCTGCATAACCCCAGCTTCAACCAGATTCGAGCTAATTACCTTGGCTCAAGAATGACCTGTTGGCTCCTACCAATGCCAACAGTATGTTAATAGGAATTGAAAAAACGGTATGTGATACACCATCAAGAAGCGGAGCGTAATCGAATGTTAAAGCGTAAAACACCTTTCACCACCTAGTTGAAGGGTATTTATTGATATACACGTTTGATAGCTGTTTGTAATCCAGTTTCATGTCATTTTGTATGCCAAATATAAAGTTTATTGTAAAAAACACTTCCCCGGTTCTGTTTGCGTTCTGTCCATATCATCTTGTCATCTTCAGAATGAGTTGATTGCAAAATACCAGTACCAGATCATCAGAATGTATTTATACATATAAGTAATATTATACCGTTTGTGCACAAAACGTGTTCGTCTTATACACTACTTTTCAATAGCCTTTCATCCATTCCTCAAAGATTATCAAGCCTCTAACTATTCATCCCTCAAATAGTTCAAATTTAAATCACTTTTATCATTCCTTTTTATACAAAATTGATTCTTTTCATCTCCCTAGCAGCTAGTAACGAATGCTTTTAATAAATACAGCTGTACGCGATAGGGCAAGAGAATAATTTAATCAACAGGCAACAGCACCGAGCCATTTTTACAAATCCTTTCCCAACCGTTCGATTTCATCGATAATGTAGTTCATGTCCGACTTGTCCAGCGAAGAGTTCTGCAGCACGAGCCGGAAGAAGTTCGGCTTGTCGTGGATCGGCTGGTAGGTGATCATCATCGAGCCTTCCTTCATCATGCGCTCCTTTACCTTCGGAGCGACCCTGTGCAGCCGCTCTCGGAAATCGGCCGAATCACGCGGGACATCTCGCATGCCAGGCGGTATGTACCAGAAGCAAACGTTGGTGCACTCCGGATTTTCGATCACCATCTCGAAGCCCGGCCGCGCCTTAATACTATTGGTAAAGTGTTCAGCATTCTCAAAAACTTTGTCGATGTGCTGCTCGAAACCACTCGTTCCCTTGGCGCGCCACATGAACCAAAACTTGAGCACGTCGGCCCGCCGGCCGCACTGGATGTGCTTGTCGCCAGTATCGTATCGCGTGTCGTAGAACTTATCTTTTTGGAAGAGATACGCCGCGTTCGTCGAATGACACTCGGACAGTAGGTTCGCATGGCGAGTCAGCAGCGTTGAGCATTGCTGCGGAGCAGCCAGCAACTTGTGTGGATTCCACGTGACCGAATCGGACCTAGCATGGATGACGGAAACGAAAATGTAGTTAGTTCGAAGTTGGTTCATTTGGGGAAAACTTATGCGGAAATACGATCGAATCCCTAGTCAAGTTTTTTTACGGTTTTCATAACAACTGAGCTTCTACAGTTTTGTGTATGATGTCGTTTTTACCAATGCCTTGTCACGCTCAGTTGGTTTTCAGCGGTTTTTGCTTCTTATACCGACAAAGTGCAAACGTATCAAGGATTTTGCCATTTTCACCGCCGCCATTGACATTGGGCTTACATTACGCTGCTTGGGGAACGAGATACCGTCACTTTCATGTTTAGCGCATAAACCTTTATTTTAGTGCAGGCCTCGCGCACGCCTACATCGCTAGGCCAATGTCACGGCGCGAGCCATGTGTGACGATGCGAATTATTTCCAATTCAGTGGAAAATTAGTTCTTGTTCAAATCGGGACCGGAACCGATTGGCCGATTGATGTCAACTTCAAACCGTGGTTTAGTTTTTTTGCAACGGGAGGTTGGCCAAAGCTAGAATAGAACTGCTTACTGCTACCTGCACAAAAGCTACCGTTCGCTACGATAGTTCCTTTCATTTGTCCACCACTCCAGGTTGCATGGTCACGGAAGGTACGTTCTCGTCCTAATGATCGAGACGCAAGGACACGCCGATAATTGTTGTCACATGCAGAAAACCTCCAACTTAAGCAATTATTTCCGATGTAGCTGCAGTCCAAGCCAATCGTTTATGTAGCCGTTCGGCGCACAAAAGAAGTACAAGGTAACGAAATGTCGTCGGAGCACATTAGACACAAAATCTTCAATTGCCCCTCTACCTTCGTGGTAGAGAGGCCTCTACATCATGTACGCGATTTCTATCGCCCCCTTGAACGCGTCGGGAGGAATTGCAAGGAGAGAAACATGATAATGATACTCCGCTAATTGTGGGTGATGATAGATCGATAAAATGCACACACCATGTGCAATCAACAATCATTAACAGCGATTAAATGGCCCAAAGGTTAGCTACCGCATGTTGCGGCTAAAGGCCAAAGAAACTTTTATGGTCCCCGTCGTTGGAAATCGGAGCGGCATTAAGGTTTAACAGATGATCGTGCAATCGCGAAGAGTCACGTGAATTAGAATTAAAAAAGTTAAAAACTCGACACCGTCCCCGACACCTCGTCAAGGTCACCCGGGCTAGTGCAATACTTTTACGGCCTTCAGTTATTTTCGTAAAACACGGAAATATTGCAGTCATTGAACTGGGGTGATCGGCGCGAGAATTTACTGGGTCGAGAACAGACTCGTATTCTCGACCACGAAATATATACCGAAAACCTGTTCCTAGAGTTCTTGCTCCCTGTCCGGTAAACAGTGATTCGCAAACTTGCCAGACAACATAAGGCAAGCCACAATTAATGTTGGTTGGTGGCAAGCAATCAATCCAGCTGCGCATGCCGGAAGTGACCAGCTGTCGAAGGTTCAACTTACCTGTCGATGCCTTTCAGAAGCGTGCGGTACTTCTTGGACATCAGCGCACCACCACCCCACGCCGCATCCACGTGCATCCAGAGATTGTGCTTCGCACACAGATCAGCAATCTGGTCCAGCGGGTCGAATGCTCCAATTACGGTAGTCCCCGCCGTGGCCGACACCATGAAAGGCAAAGCCCCTTCCGCTTTGGCGCGCAAGATTTCACTTTCTGTTTTCCGGAGTAGCATAACGAGAACGAGTAGCTGGTGTTAATTTTTCGGTGATTTCGAAGCTGCAGAGGCGATAGTTACCTAAATGTTCCGTACGCATTTTGCCAACCGCGTCCGTTTTGATGGCGTACACATTGTCCGAGCCGATGCCCATGAACGAGGCGAGCTTCTTGATTGAATAATGTGCATCCTCGGACGTGAAGATCACTAGACGAGGAAGTGCATGCAATCCTTTGGTCTGCGAATCAGAGTAGAAATAGGTAGGTCATTAAAGAGGGCGATTTTCCACCTTCTTTTTTCTCGCGATTTCATTCTACTTTGTCTCGAGCTGCGCGTCGACCTCCAATCGTGAATCGATAATGATTGAAAGAATGCACATTGCATCGGAAGTCTACGACAGGTACAAGCGGCTATGAATATTTACAAATCTATTCTACAACGTAGCTGATAACCCGGACGGCACAAATTGCGATAACCTTAGGGTGAAAGATTGCGCAATTCTGGGATGCTGGGATCTCTAAACAATCAATCAAATTCCAGTGGCACCTCGGCTGCCTCGCAATCTCGCAGCGCTTACGTACGACGACAGATTTCCCACCATTAATGCGTCCAACGGTCCAGCACAGCACCACGTGGGCAAGTACCGCTCATCGCGCCAGCTTTATCGTGATTCTTACGATGATCATGCCGCCGATCGCTGTTCTGATCTGACCGATACGGATGACTCAATCGCCTTTGCTCTTTGCTCAGCGAAGTTGCTACGGAACTAATTGTCTGCTAATAGTGATTGCTGTAGGCTTCACGCCCGACAGCGGTAGTCATTAAGTCTAGAAGAATGGAACGACAAGTTTCCACCAGGTAGTTCCCTTGTTTCAACAAGTGGTCGTCCGCCCGGGGTGGTGTGGAGGGCAACACCGAGTGAAGGTATTCCCAGAGGCAAGTGAATGGAATCTTGTTATCATTAGTAGGAAGCATCTGGCGAGGGAATTTCCTTCGGTTTTCTACCAGGAAGGCTAGAAACACTCACAGGGCTTCAGGGGTTGTTCCATTCATTGAAAAAATCTGGAACTTGAGGCGCATTTGGTTCTAGTTCCTACTATCAAAGTGAAGTTCAGTTCGATTCCTGATCTTTTCTGCTACTTCCTAGAGCTGAAAGAAGAGAAATTGAATATTCAATCGCCAAGTTTGATCACCTATCATACTGAAGCCGGGAAATAAAAAGCCAATCGCCATTCTTTATCTCATCTAGGAACTACGATCAGTATGGAGAGATTGTTTACAAAAACACACAGGTAGTTGAACTATTCCGTGCGTGTTCTGCGTATCTCAGTCATCACGTTAAATCGTCTCTCTAGATTCACAGGCGAAAGAAATCACTTCCGGACCGTACCCCGCGAACAGGTTTAGCGCTTCCCGACGGTGGGTTTGTTCGAAGCTGGAAGAGTGCCTCACGCGAAACCGATCAACTTTTTTTTGTGTTTACTCTCTGTTTTTTAATTTAGGCGATTTCAGTCGCAAAACTACAACAAAGCAGAATGATCAGTGGCGCGAATCCGTCGGCCCGGGCGCGCTCTTGAAGCCGTTGCATGCGGCGGTCGCAGTAGCAGCATTGTGATTCACAACTCGTTTTCGGTTGTATCTCTGCCGGGGCCACCAGCACCGACCGGGTGGTGGTTGTTTGAGCACATTCACGCGTGCCCACCGTGTCATGTTCAGGGCCAAAGCCATCATCATGCTGTGGCGGGCAATGCGCCATTCTGCCGACACGGTGCCTTAAACGCCGGCGCCCGCCGAGAGGAAGTAACACTTCCTTTAACGGTTCATTGGGCCGTGGTGAGCCTCCTTCAGTGGTGTGCACTGCCACGGATCGCTCCATCGTTTAGGAGCTCGTTTTGCGAGTATAATTACGGTTTTATCACGCCACGCCAATGCAATTCGGGTATTTTTATTCAAGCAAAATCGGGCGGCCGTAGAAGTATCCTTGTGAGCCCGAGCCCAAGTTCCCAGTTCCACCTTCCCAAATGAGGCAGTATATTCCCTTCACTTTTGCTTCTCCCGCTTTTTGCGCAAACACTTCCGCAAGGGTAGAACGGAGATTAAATATAAATCGGCACCGATCTAATTCGATTCCGCCCCGTTTAGTATGTGTCCGTGGTGGGGGTACATAATCTACCCCGGTGTAATACACACACAACAGATGTCCGATTTGCACAAAATCGAACGTTTCCGGAGCCGGGCAGTCGTTCCCAACCACTGCAGCGTCTTTCGATGTATGCAGAATCCGCGACGAGAACCGTTCAAAATTAGGCGACGCCGATTGCACACGTGCGCCGTCGGCTAGCCTTAATGAAACTTGGATGTAGCGGGTTGTGCACTTCTACTTTTAATTGCTTATAACATCCATTGTCGCGTGTTACACATTTTGTGAAAGTTATTTACTGCGGGGACTACATTTTTCAACCAAATTCTTGGTGATTGTGCTTTGACTTGTTCGAATTCCTTCTAACCACGCGTGCAATCCAATCACCGTAATAGCCGCGCGTGGCACTTCGAAATGCACTTAAAACAGGGCGCCAACGGTTTGGGTCCCCTTCAGGATGAATCAGCCCCTTCAGCTTCAGAATTAAACTACTCGGCTTATTGTGCTCAATTGCTTATTGCAATGGAATACTTACCTTAATGTCGGGCATGAATTTGTGGCGCGCGCAACTAATGGCGTACCCGTTGGCCATCGAACCGCCGGGAGCGAAAATTCCGTCCCCAACGCCACCCGGGTAGCCCACGATGGTGCGCATCTCTCGCAGGACCACCTCCTCCATCAGCACGAACACGGGCGAAACCTCAAACGTGTAGACGCTCGGATTGAGGGCATCGGTAAGCACCTGACCCGCAAATCCGTACGGATCGACCGACGAAAACAGTTGATTCATGAAGTACGGATGTCCGGTCTTGACCGAGTGCCGGATGGTGGCACGCGTCAGGTCCAGCAACCGCTCGTGCGTATCCGGTTCGTCCTTGAGTGCCAGATCGAGGGTTCTGCTCAGCTCCTCCGGATCGACCCAGTTCAGCACTTTGTTCGCGCGGTCCGTCCCATTGAAGACGGCCGAATTGAGCACCTCCGTAAGAAACGCGGTCAGAAACTGCTGGTGCTGTTCCCGGTTCGGCAGGCTGGCGTACCGCTTGTCCATAACCTCGTCCGACGACGGTTTGGTGCGCGACTCCGGCTTTCTCCCCAGCACTCCGGTTACACCGTGGGCCCCGTTCACAAACAGTTGGATGTCCTCGTCCTCCGACACGCCGGCACTATCCGATCCGCTGGCGTAGGTGGCCGTCTCTTTGTTCACCTCCAACAACCCGACATTGCACACTCCGTTGGCTGGCATGTTGCGGCGGTTGGTGATCAAGCTTCCGGCGGCGGTGGCACTGTTTAAATTCACTCACAATTCGAGCAACACTTCCCCGTAGTCGCTTCTAGGAAACTGCTTCGAGCAAGAGCTTTGAGCACGGCTTATGGCCACGGTTGCTTCTGGACTCTAGAATTCTCCTGGAGGTATAGAGGCCTGCACGCTCTGGGTCTCGCTCGTAGCGCTGCGTTCGAAGCGATCGGGTTAAAACTAAACGCTTGCACCCACCGCCACGCGCTCTTATATGTCGTGCAATGCGCGGTCCCTCCCCCCCGGAGAACGGCGATCGCGAACAGGGCTGCGGCATCACGCCGTCTCAAGATCATTCTTCGCCGACACGATCGGCCGGTAGTGGCGCGCGCGCGAACGAACCACATTATAGTGTGCGGTGTAGTGAGAACGCGGCTTAGCACCTCTGGCACGCGCATAAGCTGAACTTGTATTGTCGTCGGAAGTAGTGGCACACGCTCGCTTCGAACAATTAAACACGGATGGTTAGCAAAAACAAAAAAACAAATAAACACAATTGCGAACCAGCTACTGGTTGTACGGGGCTTGATGGTAATTTTGCAACGGCTTTACCGGATCGAGCAATAAGAAATTAAACTACATGAAAAATCTGTACATATTAATTTCCGAAATACTTGTTTATTATCCATGAACTATTCAATCCTACCACTTCGTCCTAGTCATTTCGGTTCGTATTCCGCTGTTTATATAATTTTTATAAATTCACCATTTTATCTGTATTGTTGCGTGTGCATATTTTTGCAAAAACTCGCTTATCAACGACATAAAAGAATGATAAAATGTCTCACACGCTTGTTAACAGCAATTCCGGTAGCCTTCCGGTGTTTGGTAGTTAAGTGTTCAAACCAAACTGTTTTGTCAAACACTCGAAAAAGAAAATGGACATATAAATTTATCCTGCATCAAAACTGTCCGTGGTGGCCACGCATTCTGTTCCGATCCGTCTTAGGAACCAAAATCATTCGACCATTTATTCGCGACCGCAAATCGATAACAGCAGACCGCTTCGGTCGCAACCTTGATCATGGTTTCTCGGCACCGAACAAAATCTTTCCGAAATTGGCGGTATGCAAAACGCACCCGAAATCTACAATTTACAATCGTTTGAGCTTCGTGTGATGTTTCCTTTTCCGGCATTATGCGATGACCGGGGGAAGGATGAATCAAAAAAACAAACCACTGTTATGTCGGGTATGTATTTTTGATAACAAACCTATCGCGGACCGGTCAAAGTGGATAGTTACGCCAAAAGGCTTGTTGTCTGCATACTAATGCACGAATACCTTGAACTTCCGTGGGATCCCGTTATAGATGTGCCCCCGAGCAAAAATAAATTACAATCAATGTGCTGTCGTGTACATCTAAACCGCATGAATAACAGGAGAACCCCTTTAATTTTTGTGATCCTCGATTCTTGCCTCGTTCTGTGACGCTGAAGACGCACGTGCATATTTTTTTACGCAGCCCTCACAACGATTAGTTTTTCAATTGTGACATCCTTATTGAATTACGCGATGGGGCAATTATTTATTAAATACATTTTCAACAAATGCAGCACGTGGGTGGCCGCGTACGGTGAACGTTTGATCAAAATAGTTATCAAAAGTTGAGATTTGATGGAAACATCACATTGATATTAATATTCTATTCTTTTAATACCCTTTTAGGTAGTCTTTTGTATTGCTGAAACCCGACTCAGGAAAATTCGAGGATGATCTGTTAATGACAAATTTTTATTATTAATATTTTGATCCTATTCGGAGGAACAATTATGTTAAGATTTTGTTAGTTTTTTTGAAAAAAAATTACTGCTTAAGTTCCATTATAGTAATTAAATAAATAGCAACGCCTTACTGTTTTGGCAAACTGTTTATAATATATTATTAGTTTAACTCAAAGTAAACTCAAATTAAAAGTAAAAACAAAAACATTTTTCCTCGCTTTTAATTTGAATTGTCCTATTCGTTTGAACTTATCGTTTCGAACTTATCGTTTAGCCTACCCCGAGCGTGTGTGTAGCAATCTTGGCGTGCAACTGATCGATTTCGTCATCATCATTTTTCAGCTGCATTCGTCGAAATATTGTTCGCAGCATGGAAGTGTGTCATACTTCGGAGCAAGTTTATTCTATTTAAGTGAGTTAGGTTTTAACCAAAATTGTTCCAACATATAAAAAAACACAACTTCAATTGTTAGACATTCAAGTGAGTATGCGATGGTTTCGTTTTCCTCGAAGGAAAGGCCAAAATTTGTGATTGAAAAATTGCTACACGCAAACACTCTACCTGTACCCTGGCGGCCATCTTTAATTTTCACTTTCTACTTTTTCTCTCCCCTAATGCCATTGTTGGCCAGAAAATAAAGCTCACCATATTGTGAAAATCGAACAAAAGTTACAACATTACATCGTAGCACATGCTCGGCGTTGCGATGCGTATGGGTGAGACAGCCGTAAGTAGCGTTATGAATTCACAAGAGCAATCGTTAAGCCAGTCAGCGGCGTGGATAGCTGCCGCTCAAGCCGTGCAGCAGCAGCAACAGCAGTCCGGTGGGTCCTATACCGGATCTCATGGATATGGCATGAGTCAGCAACAGCAGCAGCAACAGTACGCACAATATTACGCATTATACCAGCAGATGCAGTATAACGCGGGTTTCGGAAGCGCAAATAGTGGTAGCGGTAGCAATGCAGGCAACATGAACAATACAACCCCCGGGTTCACGAGTTCTGCTATGTCGAGTGTTTCGGATGGTAACTCCGATCTAGGGTCTCCCGGCGGTGGTATGTCGGGCAACAAGTTTTTCAGTTCTCCTCAACAACAGCAGCAAGGACAGGCAAACAGTGATGGCATGGGCTTCAAACAGGCACCGAGCCAGTTTGGACCGATACGGTTCAACATTAACAAGCACCCGCAGCGCGTCAGCCCACTCGTGGCTAGCAATCCGCTCATGCAAGCCAGCCAGATCCACGCACAGCAGCAACAGCAGCACCTACAGCAGCAGCAGCATCAGCAGATGATGGCCGCTTTCCAGAATCAAAATGGTTCGGGCGGCGGCAAAAAGAAGCGCAAGAAGAACAAAAACAACAACATGAACCAGAACCAATCGGGAGGCGGTAAAAACGGCATGTTCATGAATGGGAATGCCGGTTCATTGATTACGGCCAACATTCCCCCGTTGATGCCGGCCGGTTCATTACCATCCAATACTGGTTCTGGCAAATCCGTTGGTGGTGGATTTGGGACGACACAACTCGATCTCAGCAAGCCACCGCCACCAATCCCGCAGGTCTCGGTGGGCGTTGGATTGATACCTCAACCACAGCCTCCGACGCCACCTAGCACCGTACCGAAGAAGCCTGATCCGTTCCACAATCCGACCGACGATTGGCCACAGAGTTTGAATGATTTTGTGTCTCGCTGTTACGCCAAGTGCAAGACGGATTTCGATAAGGATCAGATCGACATCTGTCTGAAGGGTCGAATTACGGCCGCGGCTAACAAAGGCGAACTGTGGACGAAAGACTGGGATAACGAGCCAGTGCCGAGCGTGCACAGTGAGCGGGCCAACCAGGTTCTGCTTCCGAATCTAGGTGGCAACACTCTTGGAGGAAGCCTCGGGTTCGGGCTGGGTGGCAAGGCAAACAAAGCGGCACCCGGAGCCGGAGCGATCGTTGGTGGAGTAGGACCGTATCAAAGCCCGTTAGGTACCAAGGGTGCACAACCGCAACAGCAGTTCAATAGTGGGATGAAGAAGGGTAACAATTGTACAGGGATTTCGCCGTCGCTCGGCACTCGCCTGGGCGTTAAGCCCGGTGGTGGTGCTGGTTCCGGTGGGAAAAAGTCTCGCACTTCTCGTTCCCGGTCCCGGTCGCCGGCTCGTTACAGCAGCACCGGTAGCCGCAATCGGCGAAGTCGCTCGTCCAGTAACGAATCGCGCTCGTCACGCCGCAAGAACCGGCGCTCATCGAACAGCGGCAGCAGCAGCAGCAGCGAGAACACCAACCGCCCGTTGTCGTGTGCCGCCAACAAATCATACGGTAATGGTGGCAAAGGGTCAGGCAACTCCAAGCAGCAAAACAATCACCAAAAGAATCAGAAACACCACCAGCAGAATAACAAAAATCAGAACGGGCGTAATCAGAAGGCTCAAGGATTCTACTCCGAGCACGGCCAAATTGGTGGTGCCGTCGAGGGTGATCTGGAGCAGTTGAAGAAACGGGCCGCACGGTTCAATGGAGGAGGTGGCAAAAAAGTTCCGGCATCGCCCCCGGTCGTGGCCTCCAACATTGTTTCACCGTTCAATAGGAAGAAAAAGATGGCCATGCCCACGCCCGCTCGCTTCTTCATCGACGACTCGGCGGATCGAGAACACGACGATGAGGTGGATCTGTTCGATCTGCATATTGTCGGCACTTGTCGCGATTTGGAAAAGAGCTTCTTGCGACTCACGAAGGCTCCGTCCCCGTCCGAGGTGCGGCCGGTCGAGGTACTGCGACATTCGCTGCAGAACGTCAAGAGGAAGTGGGTCGAAAAGCAGGATTATTTCTATGCTTGCGATCAGCTCAAGTCCATTAGGCAGGATTTAACGGTAAGTGTGGCTTGAGGTTGCAGTTCGACTCTTTTGGCGTAGTACTCAACTAGAATGTTTCGTGTTTTTGCCACACTTGGCGACACAGGTACAAGGAATTCGAGATGCGTTCACCGTACAGGTATATGAAACTCATGCACGTATCGCTATGGAAAAGGGAGACCACGAGGAATTCAACCAATGCCAGACGCAATTGAAAATGTTGTACGCTGATGTGGGTGGCGAAAACCTTCTCGAGTTCACGGCGTACCGTATCCTGTACTACATTTTCACCAAAAACACTCTTGGTGAGTACACGACGATGTTGGGTGTTGCTGGAGTACAATATTCTATATCTCTTCCCTTTTTATATCTTCTATACAGATTTGACCACTATCCTTAAGTCGTTAACGGTCACCGACAAGGAGAGCGACACCGTACGATTCGCTCTCGAACTTCGGACCGCTTGGGCGCTGAGTAATTATAGCAATTTCTTCAAGCTCTATCGAAAAGCACCATTGATGGCGGGTTATTTGATCGATTGGTTCATCGAGCGTGAACGAAAATTTGCACTCAAATCCATTGTCAAAGCGTACGTATACGAAACGACACTTCTTACCGTGGGGCGAGGGTTTGTTTCAGCTGGTTTTCGGTCGGCGCTACTGTTCCTGGAGGTTTCTGCCGCGCCTCAGATGTCTGCTCCGGTCGGTGATATACGAAGGGGCATCGGTTAATTTAATATGTTACAGGTTTCGGTTCCTGTGAAGGCAGACACAGCCCTCGGCATCACTAACGAATCATTTTCTCCCGACAGTCGCTCTTTTCCCCCTTTTTCCCTGCTGCTTCTTCTTTGACAAACTATTTTATTTTGACGATTTGATTCTCACCCACTTCTAACTGCAATCCGTTGCGGAATTAATTCATTCAACGATTCTGCTTATGTATGTGTGTATGTATACATTTAGTTATCGGCCCAATATTCCGGTGGAAACGGTCAGCCAAATGTTCGGCTTTGCCAGCGAAGAGAAATGCACCGAGTGGTTACAGTCGTTAGAAATTAGCATCGTTTCTGCACCAATTCCGCCGACAACGGCGACAACGGAAGAGGCTGCTGCTGCTGGTGGTGTTTCTGCTATTGCCGGAGAAGCTGCTGCTGGTGCTGCTGCTGCTGCGGCTGCTTCTGATGCTGCGAGTACCGAAATGAAAAGTGCATTTATAAACAAAACCACCGGAATTTCCACGGCAAGAGAGAACGGTGTGCGGCAAGTGATCGACTGCAAGACGAGTATGAATGTGCTGGGAAATTTCTAAGGATCGATAAGATGCGCGCCACGAACCGTGCACGCTCTTTTCGCCATCACCGAAACTTTTTCCTGCGAGTGGCTGGCCCTCCTCCGAACCGTATGCACCGTGCACGATACAATTTTTCATTTGTCCGTCCGATGGCTCCAAGCGGACGTCGCATTACTGTGCCAAACCTGCCTCTCTCGCAACGCTCATCGGTTTCGCTTCCTTAACCTCGTGCGACCCTCTGCGAGTTTGTCCCCCCTTGTGGTGGATGAAGTTTCTGCACCGTGGAAGGATGAAAAGATGCTATGTGACTTCGACGCGAGGGTTCGCGCCATCTTTTCTCGGAACACGAAGGGGTTGCAAAGTAGTAATGGCCAGTGTAGCAGCAACTGGAAGGTGAAAAATTTGTTTTAGAATTTTTCACCTTTCGACAAGGATGGATTCAGCTTTCGACGGAGGATGTTGACGAATCCCTCGCCACCTTCCCCTTCACGCCTCGGGGAGACAGCATGCAGCACAGCATGAGAACGTTCCGATTTCTGGAGTTGTGGTCAAGGCGTTATTTATGCAATTCGCATGACCACAACCCGGTGCAATCGTGTGCTGCGTCGTGTAGTGTGTGTTTGTGTGTGATGCGTTTCCAAAAGTGCAGCGATGGGCGTTGTTTAGGAACTTTGTGTGGCCAGTGAAGTGGTGCGCGAGTAGGTGGTGCAGAGAGACGACAGAGATTGTCTCAAGAACTTCCTGCGGAATGAAGTGGTCTTGCAGCTACCGGTGTGTGTTGTCCTTCGCCTCACTTTCGCCATCTGCTGGTAGCACCGTAACTCGAATTTCATAATCGAGGCATCTTTTTTGGCGATAAATTGGCTCCTTGGAATACCCAGCGAACGCTAGAGAGCTGTGTTCCGGGTAGCAGCTTACATCACACGTTTAAAACATCACTAAACACCCAAAAACGAGCGATCATCGAAGAAATAAGGCTTCATCTAATTGCAGCAGTCTGAAATCGGATCGGATGGATTGTTCTTCAGCGGGCAATCCTTACCTTCACCACTCTACATACATCGCACAAACCATTATGCTGTAAGGTATTTCACCACAAACATCCGTTCTTTATGCTAACGTCGTCTGGAATTGACGAACAGAGGAAATGCGAACGGAGTGATGATTTGACGAGATAAGAAAAATGCGGTTTTGGTCGTAGTGTGGCGAGTGAAAACGAGTGTTTGTTGTGCGTGCCTTTGGGGTGTGTAAGAAATTGACATTAGCAGACTCACTTAACCAGAAACTCAACCCAGCATGGACAGCATTCCCGACGACTGCAGACTGCTCTTAAAAGGACGAATTAGGAACACCATTATTTGCGAAATCAAATGCTTTACCTGGTTGTATGAAACGTTTTAGCAGAAAGTGTGCGTTATGCTTGCGTTGGGAAAAATGTGAAAACGTAGAAAAAACAACACCGCCGCGTCCAAGAACGAAGCAGCGCTCCAGTTTTTTGCCCTATTTTGTCCTATCGTTATAAAGAACATTTTACAAGAATATTCTTTTCAACCGCTAAATTATCTCGTGCCTGGTGATTAGAGAGAACGGTGCCACAAGTGGTGGGAATGTACGGTTCTACAGGGGGTCCAATTCCATTATCCTCCAACCATCCTTCCTGGGCGCCAATCCTGGTCCCCTCTGTTGTGTCGACTCCCGTTACTCTGGAACCAATCCCTTCTTGAGACTCGAAAATGATCAAGTTTCAACCTTCCTACGGCGGCGTGTCCCTTTTCATGTTACTCTACGCACCGTATGATGAAGATCTTCTGCTGACACGATGATTGTTAAAGTTAGCGCAACGTTAAGCCGCAAGTCAATGCGATGCTGAATCGACTCCAACAACAACGAACATCGACAGCAATGGAATCGAGTCCACAACATTCAACAAAATCGCACATTAAGCCAGACGGTTAAAGTTGCGGTTTTGAACCGTTTCTAACCAGTGGAGGATGCCTCGTGGAAAGCTTTCGGATGTTTACTGGAAAAATAAGCCGCCACCCCGGGGCCGACTTTTTGTTAAACCGACCAGACAAAGACAGCAGTAGTACATCGATTTATGATGAGAAACTCATCACCATGAATGGATGTGTGTTGGTCAACTACTGTTCAGTTTTGTTCTTCCGTTACTCTGTATATAACTATATTTACGTATAGATAATGAACTACTGTTGGTGAAAGCGTAATGCGTCTGTTGCGCCAATGATGCTGAATTTATCGTTACTGCAAGAAGTGTGTGAAAACGGTTGCTCTCAAGTCTTCTGCCGCGTTGTATGATAATTGCAAATGGTACAAAACGTTGTATGATCGAAGACAAACAGTGACTGAGATCATCTATTGGTTAGCAAGGTTCCATAAGATGTGAATAGTAAGATTTTCAATAAATATATCTTTTTATTTAATAATATCAAAAGCTTCGATGCATCTCTGTGCGATTCCTCTTGTGCTGATATCACACCGTTCACGACTGCAAATAGATTCTGTAGAAAATGGTAAGATTTGTCTGCTGCGGAAAATACAGTAAACGATAAGTTACCTGTGATTTGTTGTCCAACCACCTTGCTAGGGAAAATTGATCGTTTCAGTGACAGCAGCAGGAAAATCCGTGCGGAAAGCTCGCCCGATTATTTGGTGGCGGGGGGGGGGATGTGTTTGTTTTCAAACAACTTATGCTGTCAAACGCAAACGTCAGATCGTGTAGTTTTATTTGCTGGACAAATCAGTTGCTTTCTGTTTTATGAGTAGATCGTGATATGAAACCGTCAATATTAGTCAGTGGGTAACAACAACTCGGCTTTTGTACCCTATTTCTGTGCAAAATAATGGATCCAAGCAGCAGGATTACCAGCAGCATAGACGATCAGTACACCTCGATTACGCTGAATTCGTTTAACATTTGGAAAACGACAGTACGATTGGTGCACGTTCAATCGCTTATTTATAATCTGCGTCACGCAAGCCTTTCCGACCAAACGGCAGTCGATCTTCTGCGGCAGACCATAGCGTACATTTCGGATCTCGCTTCCGAGGGTGCTGATGGTAAGTAGCTTGCAGTTTTAGTCACCACCCGTAGTTGCTTACAGTTGTCCGATTGCACCCTACAGACGAAGAGGACGTGCTCAAAGAGATGCAATCGCTAGCGGACACCTCGGTGGTCAGTTTAAGGACGGTACTGTGCGATAGATTGAACGCCCTAGCCGAGAAGCTCACTCAAGAAATTACGTTTCGGACGGATAATGCCGAGTTTTTCGACGACCTGGAGACAACCCTTAGTCGAATGAATCGGGAGGCAGCGGAAAGCACCAAACGAGAAATTATGCACCACGTGTCAGTGGCAAAGAAACGCTTGGCAGAACGGAAGCGGCAGCGTGGGCTACATTTCCACCGGCAGTAATATGGCTTTTAGGCAAATTCACCATCTCGCTCCCCCTTTCCCGTTGCCGTTGAATAACGCAGATATTATCGTCTTGACGATATTCTCGATGCATAAACAGCCTAATGAGAAAACAATTTGAAACGAATACACGATATTGAGAGCACTATTGAACGGGTGATGTTCGTCCTGTAACTAGCTGTACAAACGGCTTTTGGTGTTTATTCGTATCATGCCGAACGTATCCAAGCAATTTACTATCAATCTCCCTCTTTAACATCAATCCCTCTGAGCTTCTTTGGTGCTTTAGCACTATATACTTGTCCTGTAAATCACTGGTCTTGATTGTAAGAAATGCTCCCGTATCCTGGAATTGCTCGTGAATATGTATCGCCAAAAGACGGTCTAGTCGCAATGGATATTCACATTGACATGCCGGTTATTAAAGAAAATAATTAAAAGATGGTTACTATGGCCAACATATTCCAACACCCATTGCGTTGCTTATGACTATTCAAATCGTACCTCGTCTGCGGCACTAAAGGAAGGATACAATTTCCCTTGCAACCGCTACTTACCGCTTATTTAAAAAGATCCTGCTCAAGACCCAGAACACGTCCCGTTGTTTACTACCGACATTGGGCATTTGGGCATGCGCTTTGGGTAGAGAAATAAACAGCGTCCCCGAAGTAACCGCAGCCGGTGCTCTGGACAACTGATAAGGCCGCGAATGAGAGAGAAGCAGGAGAAATGAGCGAGATAAGTAGCTAGCAGACAAAACAACGTGACGGCTCTTCGACAACACGACGCAGACTCGGCACTTATCAGCGTTGAAATTCCAGCATCGTTGTCAGAAAAGATTATTGATTTCCGACCTGCTTCTGTGTGTGCTTGTCGTTTTCTCTCAAAAGGGATCGGATTCATTTTCCACTTCCAGCCCATTGCCATTACGTCTTAATATGATCTAGAAGTGAGCAAATATTTGTGGTTAGTGTTTAAGAACGAGGTTTTCCTGCGTCCTCTGGTGTGTGGTTGTGTGTCGGAATTCGCCCCAGGCCGTAACTGCACAGCACGTAACTGTGCCGTAATGTTGAAGCAGGAAAATTTAGCAGCCAATTTTTGCGGCCTACTCGCACTTGGTGGAAATCGAGGTATTTGAAGGGGACGGGGTGCGGCCACTTTTTCAGGTGTCCACCGTGTTTGATCGGCTCATGACTTGCAGATGTTGCTGTCGAGTGGCGAATCTTGGGCAAGGAACAGGACAGTTCGCTGTTGGCCAGTTGGGTTTCGTTCGACGCCAAGCGAAACCGCGACGAGCCACAGGAGCAGCACCCGCAGCAGCGCACCAACATCGGTGTTTATATGGCCAAAAACAAAACGTTCGATGTGCTGTACACGTTTGCGGGCCGCGAGAACGTCATACAGGCGTCGGTAAACCTCACCCGCACGCTGCTGCTGTACGTGTTGAAGGAGCTGAAGCTGGACGAATCCGGACGGAATGCGGATATATACCGAGCATATCTCGTGGAGGTACGACCAAAAGTAGACAACGTTCAGCCTCAGCTTCTCCTGGAAACGGACGGCAATCGACAGGTGATGGCCACATTTCTGTGGCGCAAACTGTCCACCTTTGAGAAGAACTATCAGGACAAATTTCTTTTGCTGGTACACCACGAACACGTGCTTCTGTACACGGTATCGCTGAAATCGGTTGAAAGCAACGATGATGCGTCTGCTGCTGGCGGTAGCAGTCTTGGCGGAACTCGTATTGACTACACAAACCCACGGGCCTGGGAGTTGGATCGGGGCAGTTTGAAGAGTGACACCATCACAAAGCGCTTCATCTGGGCTCAGTGGGATCCTACCGTTCAGGCACTGTACTATATTCACCTGAAGCCGAGCACCAGAACCATCTTCGAGAAGGAACTGGACGAAATGGGCACTGCGTCCGGCGAGGGTGATGCCGAGTCGCAACGAATGCAGCCGACGCTCTCCGCGTATCAGTTTCACGATGATCTGCCGACGGAAACCGTGCTAAACATTCCGCTGAATCTGCCCAAAATACCGGCCTCCAGCAGCGAGGACATCTACGAGGACGACACCGTACCGCTGCGCATTCACGACTCCTCGTTGAACCTTGTGATCGTTAGCGATGAGTCGGGCATGCTGTTTGTCTGTCACTATTATCTCTATCAGCCGATCAAGCCGCAGGAAGAGGATGCACCGTCGGGTACTGGCCAGCCGGGAATGTCACAGGCCATCTTCGACGTACACTTTGCATACTCGGTAACCATCCTCCATCACGGGTGTGTCATACACTGCGTCATCCCCGGCATTCCCTGGGAGAAGGCGAAACTGATGAAGCCAACGTTCACGCTGCACGGCGATCACCATGTGCTGGTGTTCCAGGCGGACCTGTTCATGCATCTGCTCGATGTAGGACTTTCGCACGAACCGTCGTGCCACATCGTCAGTGCACCATTTACGCGCGCGCCCATCACGCAGCTCGTGCCGTGCTTTACGACGAACAACATCTGCTACGACTCGGCCACGCTCGATCTGATCTCGATCACTATCCCGAAGGCGCACCTGATCGATGCGTTTCGGAACGACACGTCGATCGATAATCGCCTCGCAATCGTGCATTACTTTTTGGCCCACTCCAACGGTGATATTATAGAGATCTTTTCGGAGGTAAGCAAGTGCGCCTTTGGTTTGGTTCCACCACCAGTCTGCTGACCATTCTTTTCCGGTTAGATATTGGGCATCGTCATGGAGCGACCGTTGCACCTGGATACGGTGCCCTTACTGAAGGAGGCACTTATTGCCGGTGCGTATGCGTCGGCCAAGAAGGGCCTAACGCAGGATCAACTCGCCCTCTACCGGCTCCTGCCGCTGACTTCCTGCAGTACTGCGAAACCGATCGAAGCGAAAGTGGGCCGCCTGAACGTGGGTCTTTCGCACGAAACTCTCTACAACACGACAATGATGCTGCTGTCGCCGCAGCAAAGGCTTTCGCCCTTCCGCAAGGACATCTGGACGCTGCTGTGGGATCGACTGAACGACAACAACAGCAAGGAGCGAACCCGCTTCCAACAGGAGCAGGTACGCGAGAAGCTCATGTACTCGCTTGCCTGCTACCAACCGGAAGCGTTGTCTCGTTGCACCACTCCCATGTCACCGGCGAATCCGATTGCCAACATTGGTTCGGATTTTTTTGCCAGCGCCGCGGCCAGCCGCCGGGCACTGCCAAACGACTTGCTGCCGTTCGTCGAATCGGAAGCCTGCACGGCCAACAAACAGGAGCTGGTGCTAAACGTGAACCTGCGCGAGCTGAGCATGCACCTCGTGAAGCACAGCGTCAAGGAGGTGACCGGCTTCCGTTGGCTTAAGAACGCATTCTACGACAGCAACCCATCGACCTCACACGTACACGCCGTCGCCACTCGTTACGTAGCCGCACAGCTGGAACAGGCACGTGCCCTATGTGTGCTGGTGTGTCGAACGGCCGGTCTCGATCTTGCGCTCGAAGGAACCGAACGTGGGTTCGCACTGATCGATCAACTCGATCGAGCGCTTCTGGTGCGGCTCTTTGCCATGCTGGAGCGCTACTGTCTGGCAGTGGAAACCCTGGCCTTTCCGCTGCCGCTAGGGTTTTGCTCGTTCTTTTCGTACCTTGGGTATCGCGCTCTTGCCTACGATGCGTTCATGCAGTACGTCGATCACCACGTGTTTGAGCTACAGATCGACGTCGTGAAGGTGATTTTTGCTGACATCGAGGACACACCGGACGGCATTCGGCGGAAGCTGGGCCTGCTGATGCTGTTGCCGCGTTCGCGTGCCCGCCGGTTGCTGAACAGCTGGAACCACCCGGTCAGCGCGATGCTGCGTGGTCGCGAACATGCGATGAACATCCTCTCCGGAAACTCCGTGCACCCGCGGGGCTCAACGCACAACAAAAAGCGTGACTATCAACCGAAAGGTATCCCCGGAGCTTTTCCGTTCCGTTTTTCGTTTGCATGTTCTGTATGTCGATCTGGTGTAAGTAATGGTGTATGTTTTTGTGGCATTTAGTTTTCCTCATCGGTGTTTTTCATTTCGTTGCCCATTTTCGCCTTTCAGTTTGCCTTCCATTGCTCGGCTGCTGCTGTCAGCCGTTGCTTTGGCTGCTCAGTGGCAGTTCGTGGAGTTCCACACCGAACAGTCGGTTCCTTTCGCAACATCTTGTTGCTCGGACCCTCTCATCCGCTTCATCATCGCCATCACAGCAATCCCCGCCGTCATGCGGTCACTCGTCGTCAGAGGACTCTCCGCGTTCGCGCAATCTGCGAACGTACGCCAGTTTAAATGCATTGCGACTTGCATCGCCTTCGTCGCTCGTCGATTTGGAATCGGGCCTGGGAATGAACGTAGATCACCCCCCGGGTGATGGGGAAGGCAAACAACTCACCACAGATACACGGCTGTACCGTTGCACATCTTCGACGTCGTCCTTTTTGGTGCAACTTTGTCGCGATTCCCCAGCCAAGGGTTGGAGAGCCAGGCGTGCTAACCAGCGTAATGGCTGGAGGGTTCGGAACGGCGCATCGACGTGTTCCTTACGCAAGACACTATTGCTAACGCTGGCGTATAGCGTGCTTGCGTGCGTGATCGTCTGCCTGGTGGTACTAATGATGCTCGAATTTCAATTCCCCACGTGTCTAGCGGGGTATATCCAGATTTTTCGACTCCTTTTCTAGACTACTTTGCACTTTCGCCGTACAGTTCTGTGCATGTTTTTCTTGCTTATTTTTGTATTCATTTTTTTGTAATAATACGTTTCTTTATCCTTAACGATAACACGATCATTTCCGTTCATTAGCCGTTGATTACTCATTTTTGAAATGCACGTTAACATAGCAAATCTGTTTCTCTTGAATCGGGTTGTCATTTACCTTCAACGAATATTGCACACAGATCTCTGCCAGGGACTTGGGGCTGCGAAGAAGCTTCAGCAACCGTTGGACAACTTTTTCGATCTGCTTACAGCGAAGGCCAACCTAAACGAACTAGATTTCAATCTTCTGATCGAAACAACGCTTACGTCGGTGGAAAATTTTCACGTGTAATATGGCACAAGTCGAGTGCCCGTGCAATAAAGTGGCTAAATTTAATTTCAAATCACGTGGTATGTTGTTTTATTGATCACTAGCCCCGCTGGCGGACATGGTTTGTGCAATTTTGTCGAAAAAGTAAATTCCACCAGGAGCGGTTCGCAACTGGTGCCATTGGGCCTCCAACAGGTGAAGGGTGCGCAGAGCGGAACATTGTTCGCGCATAAAGTGAACCGTCAGCAGATCCATTAAGACCACATCCTGCTCGAGTTGGGCAACGCGATAAAGCTGGGACAACGAAATGGCAGTTTTCGTTTCGAAGGCGATCGTCTGCTGTATCGTACACCCAATGTCATCAGCCCAGCATCGTTGCACCGGCTTGGAGATTCCCGCCAGTATCACATCCGAATTTCGTAGGACCAAGAAATCGGCTAATCGTTCACCATGCTGCAGTTCTTCGGAGGACCATTTGCGATAGAATGCTAGTGTGAACGGATACAGAAAAGAGCAATCCCAGAAGGATCATTCGGGGTAACTTGGGAAGTCTTACCTGCCAATCCCAGTAGACCAACGCTAGAGCTGGCAAAATGGTACGACATAGAACGGTAAGTGTAGCTAAGCGTGTGCTCTTCATTAATCTGCTTGCCAATTGCGGTAGCCAGGCGTGTAGATAACACATCCGGAAGCAAACTTGTTTCATTGCTTTCTTGCGCGGCCGCTGGTGTTAGTGAGGATGAGAATCTTCTCGCGATAGTATTCAACTGGCGCAGCATCGTCGGACTGTCTGTCTGCACGCGTTCTTGGCCTGTCCGATTACAGCAAGAATTCTGATTCTGAGCTTGCTTTGATTCTGACTGTTCGTTCGTAGCTGTTGCAAGCTTCAAATCCATTTTGTTTACATATGACAATACGTAATTACAATATTAAATTTCACAATTTAATAGATGGAAGGTTTTATTATTGAGATCTTAACCTAAGTCAAATTTACCAAATTATTTTATATCTTTTATTAAAATTTACTAAAACAAGTGGCGATCTATCACTTCCGATTCTGGAACACCGGGTTCCCTTACGATTAATTTCCAAAAATTACTGTTTTTGAGACATGTTTCGTTCTTTGTACATAGATCGATGTACATGAAATAGTCATTAATGTCCCGAAATGGACGAATCGTATCGTACATATAATCCTAACCCTTAAAAACTCAGAGGGATTTGGTTTCAAGGCACACGATAGTTATTCACAATATATGATCTTTCTCGAAAGCAGGATTATTGATATGAGTCTTCATCATATATGGGCGTTCTTAAGGCTAGATTTGGTGGTCCTCAATAAGGCTAATCATCGCAGAGCGGAGTCTGTGGTGATTGGCTTAAGGTATTTGGCGTGTAATGCGTGGCCTGTCTGTCTGCGTGGCTAGGCGTAGTAATGGCAGGAACTTCTTCCCTGCGGAACATTCTATTTGGCAATCCTGAAAACCACTGACACTTGTCGCCAAACACATGCCCCACAAGCAACAGCACGGCAGACGCGCCAAACACGATACCGCAGATTACCCACGGTGATATGGTTGCCGGTTCCCGGTAAACACCGGCCAAAACGGACGAATCAAGCAAAGCAGCTTCAGCTTTATGGCCAACTGGTATGATACGACTGCTATCGCCCGTGCTGCTACCGATCGCTAGCGATTGCTCGCGTGTGATCGTCACTGGGAGAGCGAATACGGTAGAATCTTTCGTGGCTCTGATTTTGTTACCGCCAAGCTGTGGGACATACTGTAACCAAACGTCCTGCGATTGCACATGGCACATACGCAGCAGCCGCAGCATGCCAACACCATGCAGGGTCAGTGCGTTTACGCGGTCAGCGCTGTGTTGTATGGTGATGTCCGTGTAGTTTGGCATCACGTAAATCCAGTCATTGGGATTCGCCAGCTGCAGCCACAACTGATGATTGATCTGTATCCGTGACACCCGGCAGTTCGAACCGTGGTGTGTGCGATTGAAGTAAGTGGCCGCTAAACACTCTTCAGCGGTAGTCAAATTGCGTACGACACGGTGTACGTTGCAGAAAGCGAAATCGTTTAGATGCTGGCATTGTTTGTATTCTTCGAAAGACAGAAGGATGCCAGTAGACGTTGCTTCGTCGACTGCCAACACGTCCTGGTCGAGCACGATCATGGACAGAAGTTGTCGGTTCTTATCGATCGAAGGGATCGGTGTTCCCTTGAACGTTCGGTATGTCGAGCGGTTGCAGAGGGGAATGAGAATGTGCACCACAAGTCGGCAGCCCTCGACGTACGCGGCGACCTTTGATAGGGCATACAGCTTAAGCACTTCACGCAAATTCATCTCCACTGGAAAGCGAAAGCCGAGCGGTAGGAACTTCTGTACTTTTTGCAGCTCAGCCAGCAATCGGTTCGGGGTGATGATGCTGTCGCTCAACCGGTCCGAAGTGGTGCTCTGAAGCAGTTGCATAAAAAGGTTCTTTTTAGCGATGATTTTGTTGAGCAGAATGTCCATCAGCAGCAGTTGGCCCTCGCGCGTGAAGTCAATCGTTTGGGGCCGTTTAGGATCAATTTTAAAGATATTTCCAGATAGAGCCGCTAGCGCCTGGTTCGTTGTGTTGTAGAACAGCTTCAGTGTCGACGACTCGATCGCCAGCTGCTGATTAACACGGGTGAAGTTATCGTGAATATGCTCTCGATCGGTATCGTCCATAAGGCCAAACCATGAGCGAAGAATGCCCCGGCGGGCCCGCCGCCGGCTGGCTGGTGATTCGTCGGCCGTTTCTTCACAGAAGCTTTTCAACAATGTGCTAAATTCATTCAATTCACTGTTTAGCTCCCGAATGTCGCCGATACCCTCGCAATTACCGGCACTACTGCTTTGCATTTTGGCACACGCTTCTAACAACGGGAAGACGGTTCGGTTGGCTGTTGCCAACTCTGCGACAAATTGTAAGATATCGTATTCAGCACGGAGGGTCCAAGTGCTCGCCTGAACCTTCATCGTTTTCAGTTCTTCAAAATAGATCCCATCGCTATACATTGGTATGTTCGACACGGGCATCCCCGGATCACTACGACCCAGCTTCACCGACAACATGCCGATGAGGATGTAGATCGCGCGGTTAAGCATAGCCGATTATTTTAACCTTGAGACAGACATAATCAAATATTGTTGCAGTTAGATATAAAACCATTATTCAGAGAATATGTTTGTACAGAAATTATGTCTTACTTTTACGAGCCTGGTCCAGTTCACTCAAGTGCGTGTTTTGATTTGATGACTCAAACGTCAGAATCTCCCAAGGTTCATAGATGCACGCACGTTCCCGACCAATTGTTGCTCAGCTAATTTTCGTAAAAGAATGACATATTTATTTGTGAATAAGAATTTAAGCATCTGAAACGGGTTTTCTGCGAAAGATAAATGCTTTTCTATGCTGTTCTGCGTTTATTGCAACGGCTAAAAAAGGTGGTGTGATTTCCTTCCTTAATCACTATCGGATGCAGGATATTCCCCCCGATTACGGTTTTCAAGTACTTGAGTTGTCAATCTCAAATGGCAATCTCGTGTGTCGGCATTACGGTTTTCAATTAGAGAAGCTCCGAGTGCTAAATGTGCTAAAATGTGCTAAAAAGCTTAAATGTGAAAGCTTGTCAAGCTCTTTGAGTACGAACTGTCATTTCTGGTGCATTTTTGTAAACATTGCACACACAGATACACATACACAGGTAGCAGTTCAGCTGTGCGTGCGATTTTTGCTATTACATTTTTGAAATTTTTAGATGTGTAAAAGGTTGTAACTCGAAATATTGTAAGCTGGCGGATCACCGAGATCACGAATACAAGTTTGAGAACGAAATAGCGAACGTAATGCGCGACGGCCTGTGTGGTTAGTTCCGAATCACACAGCGAGTTCGGCTGCTAGCTGGGCCCGTTTTCCAACGCGATGAAAGTGATCGGTGATCGGCAAGCAACGTTCGGATTCGGTGCGGCTCTGTCGCCGGCCATAATAACGAAACACTTGTTGGTTCAACGTTTACGCGTTTACAATAACGCGTTCTCGGTGTACATGATTATTTGTTCTTGTTGTACACCAATGTGTGAGCTACTGAGTTCCCTATCTATCTATCTATCCATCTATTGGTGGCGCGAACGCCCGATTCGGGCTATGGCCGCTTGTATCGAGACCCTCCAGCTGTCTCGGCCTATTGCCCTGCCTCTCCAGTCTGCTACACCGGGCAGGTCCTCGCTGGCCTTACGGACGCTGTCCTCCCATCGGGCTCTTGGCCTACCGACTGGTCTCCTGCCGTGTACCGTTCCCAATAACGTTTTCTTTGGTAGCCTTGTTTCGTTCATCCGTATAATGTGGCCCGCCCATTGCAATTTTTGTTTCTTTATCATGGTGGAGACCTCTGGGTCATCGAACACTGCATAGATTTCACTATTATGCCTGATCCTCCAGTGCTCTCCATCCTTCACTGGGCCTAGTATCCTTCTGAGGATCTTTCTCTCAAAGGCATTAATTTTGTTTTCTTGGGACTGGGTTGGGACCCTGAGTTCCCTATCACTTATCCTATTTGCTGTAAAGCAGGCTCTTAATTAGGCAGACCCACTTTGGACTAGCGACAGTGGCAGTAAAGGAACTGAAAATACTAAGATTCTTCGCAAAATTTTGCGACATAAATTTGACAAATTGAAGTTTTCATCACCAAAATACAAACTATCTTTGAAAGCATCACTATCTTTGCACGGCGCAGCATAAACAATACAAAATAATTGATAAAATCAAAGACATCCTAACAGAACGGCACTTTCCGTTACGAAAAGTTGACGGAAACTCGATTGTCAAATTCGAGTCTCCGTTTGAAAACCATAATGCCTGGACAACTCGATTGATCGAGTGAACAAGTTCATCCAGCCGAAAGCTTTCCAGAGAGAGCGTTCATCCAGTTTGCGTTTGAGCGTTTGAGAACTCAAACGGTGCGCTAATACCAAAGTGAACTCAGATGACCGCTTGAGTAGTCAATTAGAGAATGATAATCAGGCCTATTATTGTGTTGATCCTAGTTGGCCTTCTATGGCTCAACGAACGAACTCGCACCAATTAATGATTCTCTGCTCATCAATCAGTGAGAACAGTTGCGTAGGTATCGTCGTTTCTTATAATACTTATTTTTATGAGTTTTTAAACTTCCTATACTGATAAAGGACTAGGTAGTTTGTTCGAAAGCTATTGTACAGTACAGGAGCTCGTGTTTTATTGCAGGTAACGATGAACAACGACATCACAGAAAAAAACCACCGGCCGGAACAAGCGTCCATCTTGGATTTGCCTCACGAAGTAAGAAATTGTCGATTATATCAATTGCACGCTTATATCAATTGCACGCTATATCATCTCTTATGCTTTATTCTGTTGCAGATACTGGAAAACATATTTCAATATTTGGAATTTTCCGATTTAAAACAGGCTTCGTTGGTGTGCGTCCAATGGTTTAAAATTGTATTTAGTAGGCGAAACATGCGAGACACGATGTGTTTTTGTCTCGATTTTAGCAAAATTGAGCGCTTGGGCTTGAAAGTCCTCCTGGACGTTATAACAAACAGCCAAAGGCAATATAAAAACGTCCGTTTCAGCAACATTCGACTTAAAGATTGGCCGACTGTGTGCAGTACTATATTGAACAGCATGACTCGCGAGCAAATGAATGTTGTAAATTCATTTCAATTCGTTAAGATTGATTTGCCGGGCGACAACATGTACACAATCTTGAAGCACTTTGTGAATCTTCGAGACCTAACGCTGACTGCGTGCCCTCTTGCTTGGTTACTCATGTGTTATGACTTACATACTGTACTGAAGAATCTAACCAACTTGTTCCTGGATACGAGTGCTTGTTTTCGCGATTTCGATGCATATGTTTATAGACCTCACATAATGGATAGCATTAAGAACTTAGTGATATCACGATGCCCGTACTTCGGAACAAAAGATTTGGAAGACGACCTTGTCCGGCACGGAAAGACTGGGGGGTTTCTCTTGCCATTTCGTCCCATTCATGAAACAACAACTCAAGTACGACTACTGGAAGTGATCCGTTTGGATATTGACAAGTGGCAACAGGAAATTGATCAAGAAAGCGTCAGCATTTTTTTCAAAGGATTCATAAAGCTCCGAAAAGTGTATTTACGATGTGACCAGAATGCAATATCACCTATCTTGCAAGCTCTCGCACTACAATGTCCAGAAATAACGATGATTCAGCTGAGCTGGAAAGAGCATGAAACATGTGCTTGGCTGCCTTTACTCAAAAACTTTCCAAAGCTACAGGTAACATTTTCACATTGAATCAACTGGGACATATTGACAACTAATTGATTTAAATATTCACCCACTTTCAGGAGCTTCATCTGGTGGGATGTTTCGCTACTGTCGAGGATGGACAGTTGGGACGGTTTGCGCCCTTTCGTTCACTAAGCCCGGCGTTCCGGCGCCTAAGTGTTTTGCACGTAGCTTATTCTTGCATTACTGACCGGTGCTTCGTGCTGATGTACAAAGAATCTAGAATCACGGCCCTGTACTTGAAAGCTTGTCATAAAGTAAGTACATTCACGCAAACTAAACCTACGCAACTAAACACTGTTGAATCTCATAACTTATTTACCATAACTTTTTGTGTACAGATAACCAAGGCATGGTTGATGACCATTCCTTTACATCTTCCATTGCTTCAGAAGCTGACGATTTCGAACTGCGCCCTTATATTTCCTGAAAATATCGAGGAGCTGCGTCGCATCATGCCGGGGCTTGATATTAAATACCATTGATCAATTTCCATCTGCAAATTTGCAAAACAATTCAAACCGAAGCTATTAGATTAGAACTTAAATATCTGAAAATGGTGCTTGCAGCACTATCACACTGTATTACGTTAAAATAAATTGTCATTTGACTATCAATCTGTTATCTTCTCCTCTTATGCTTGATTCAATGGACATGATTCTTTCATTAAAATTGGTCCATAAAGTTTTGGGAACGAATCGAATGCCAATACTTTTTTTTGTAGATTGGTTCAACAAATTTAGACCAGCGTTGCGCAATTGAATTCAGGCCTGCAAATTGCGTGAGCAAAGTGAGTGTTAAATGTAGCCATAGCCTGCTTGGTCAGCTTGAAAGATTTGCAAACTTTGTCGAGCATCGTGTGTTCCGCATATCATCGTGTCTTCCTTGATCCAGAGTAAAGGTGGTTCCAGAGGTTCATTGCGACTCGCTTCGTTGCTCGATCAACATCGTCATTCTAAACGCTGCTCTCTTCAAACGCTTGAACAATCGCTGAAAACGAAGAAAAGACGCTTAGTGAAAAGTAAGCGAAAGCGAAGATAAGATTTCTAGGTTGAAAACTCAAATATGGATAATTCCCTGAAAATGCCGCAGCTGAGTCGAACAATGAACGAGCACGAAAATGAAACCGAACAGCCGGAGCTAACAGTTGCGCCGCGAAAGCCAGTAGGCATCTTGGATCTACCGAATGAAGTAAGAACTTGTACAATTGTGTTACGTTGCGTTGTGTAGTTGTTACGTTCTGGCTTTACACTTTTGCAGGTAATGGAAAATATTTTTAAATATTTGGACATTTCTGATTTACATCAGACATCTCTCGTATGTCGCCAATTGTACGGGTTGGTGCATAATTATCGAATGGAGCGAAGATACTATTTTCTTAGTAGTTGTTTTAGTCCTACCTACTCATCCTCCAGTCCTCCCTACGCACCCTCCAGCCCTCTCTACGAACCGCCTCGTCCTTCCTACTCACCCTCCAGTCCTTCCTACTCACCCTCCAGTCCTTCCTACTCACCCTCCAGTCCTTCCTACTCACCCTCCAGTCCTTCCTACGAACCGCCTCGTCCTTGCTACTCACCTACCAGTCCTAAATACTTACCCACCAGTCCTTACTTTTATTGTTATTTTCCTACTAGTTCTTGTATTCCTTCCTACTCACCCTCCAGTCCTCCCTATGAACTGCCTCGTCCTTGCTACTCACCTACCAGTCCTAAATACTCACCATCCAGTCCTTGCTACTCACCTACCAGTCCTAAATACTCACCCACCAGTCCTTGCTACGCACCCTCCAGTCCTCCATACGCACCCTCCAGCCCTCTCTACGAACCGCCTCGTCCTTCCTAATCCCGCACTAGTATTTGGTACTCACTCAACAGTCCTTAATACTACAACACGATGAGTAGCCCCAATCAGTCCTTCACACTCCGCCTGCTGTCTATCATGTTCTGACGTGCACCGCCTATAAACATCCTTCCAGTCAAGTTGCTCTTCGACAACTTACCACTATTTACTACCGGCATACGAGTCCACACGGAGCAACGAAGATGCGGATCAAGAACAAGGGCGACGCCGCCAACCAAACTTTCCAATATCATGTCTTGCCCTTCTCTTGGTGCAACACCGAATAACATGAACAATCCAACATCGGTCGTTGATCTCGGTGCTGCTTTTTGATGGACGAGATCGAAAGCAGCGCTCACTTGTGTACGATTTTCCACTAGTTGATTATTTTCTCCAATAAACTGCCCGTTTGACAAACTTTATTCAACTTATTATTTTTATAAATTACCTTTTTTTTATGTTTGTTTTTTCTAGTAAAGGGAAAAATGTTTAAATGTTTAACACTAAGGCGAACACCGAGGTGAACACAAAGGTAAATCGTCCCATGGTCTCGTGAGCCATGCCGTATAAAAACCCGTCTTGGTCTCACACCTGTGGCCAGTCTCCTCACGCATATACTCTTTTCGGCAGGCATGCGTGGCGTATAGTATCTTCACAATTTCTCATTCTAAGTCAATGAGACGAGGAACGGGTAGGATGGCGCATATGGAGGTCGCTCGTTTGTAGTTTAGCTCTAGCATCTGAAGTTCAGTGTCGATGAGGCAATTGAAATTAGGCTTCAGGCGCAATTCGGCCTGTGATATAACTGGAATAAGATGTCCATGAAAGCCCAGCGTCATTCTCCAAACTATTTTTTCTCAAACTTCTTCATATATTTGTATCTTACCTTCTTAACACAAGAGATTTTAAAGTCGTGGTTTTCGGAACCGGAGGGTAGCATGTGATCATAACTATAGTTTACATTTTACAGCAGTATTTCCTTTATTAATCCACGAGTAGATGCTAGACAGTTCTGATAATGATTATACGATACGCCAGGAGATAATTAGCAACTCATTCAAAAAACAAAACTCAAGACCAGTGAAGGTAATACATTCTCCTGGTAGTGTGGTAGAAACGCGTGTCTACACCATCTTCAATGAGTGCAAGACAAGACGCCCGTTACGCCATTATGTGTACATTAGTAGCATGACCTAAAAGAAATCGGAAACAACGATCATCTGATCTATGTCTTTTTTCCTGGTTTGGTGTTTAGATCGAATTGTTTCGACGAATGGATCGCACAACACTTGTCTACTCCATACACGGCTTATTTCGTTCTTGGTGTTCGAATACTTGGATACGGAAACCAATCTAGGAGCCGCAGGTTTTCTTTGTTAACGGTTGCTGTGCTGGTCGCGACTATAAATAAATAGTAAACCTTCTGTGGTACCGTGGCGGAAACAAGCTATATCCCCCATTAGCAAATCGATTTCGTGTTAGTTCTTTCCATCCATTATTATGCAAATATGCTTTTATGTACAAAAGGGAAGAGGGTTTGATTGAAACAAAAATCTAGCTCTATCAAATCTATTCAGCTTAAATGTCTGGGCGCCACCAGCGCTCTGCTGGTTTCTCGAATGCACGGAATGGATATGAATTCTTACGGCGAAAGGTCTGTTCCTTTGCGCGTCAGAAAAGATGATTAGAATGCATGATTAGACTAAACTGGCGTCATGACCGCTTCCATTGTCATCATGCCAACACTTTTCGGCTTGTTCAATTCGTTTCATTAAAAAAGGGTTAAAAATCTACCACCATCGTTTAACAAACCAACAAACTAACAAATGCATTCGTCTTTACATACTACTATTACACGCTAAACACGAGCACTAAAGAAGTTCCGGGAAGTTCCGGTTGTTTCTCTTCATGTTAAATCATGTTTCAATTTCTTTTCTTGTCCTTTTTGGCACGACCTTGTTTTCACTCGGCGACTACTTCTATGACGACATCGGGGGTTGGCGATCACAATCCAAGCAGCCTTCGCAGCTCATCGAGAACCGTAGGGAATAACGTATGGGTTTTCCTCCGTCGCGGCGATATTGTCTTTGATGGGCGCACTGGCACCCGCTTTGCGCAACCCGGAACTAACTCCACCAACTCTATCTAGTGTCCGGAAGCCGACGCGATCACGACGGAGCGTTTCCTTCCGTGCGCCATCTGTGACGGCTTTTTTCGCTTTTTTACCAAGCGTATGGCAACCAGCATTGGCACGAACACCTTCCTTGCTCTCCACCAGTGCCGGCGGCGGCGGTGGTGGGACAGCGATCTGTCACGAAGGCGCAGTCGCTCCCCACCGCATCGGTAGGGTCAAGAAAGTTCGGCTGGACGCACCGTCTTGATGCTGGTTGTTGTGTGGCGTCGTGTTGCTCTCCGTTGTCGGCGATGACAACGATGGACCGGATGGGACGGTCGATCGGTTGAGCGACTGAAGGAGGGTGGCGGTGGCTGCGGCGGCGTTCGGTTGTTGCGGCCGATTTTTTACTCTAAATCTAAAGCTTAACGATAGTGCCCGGGGCGTAGGAAACATGTAGAACCGTTGACCGGGACTCGGCAATCCCTAGACGTAGCGCGTCAGCTGCGCGTAGAAGTCCTGCAGGCAGATCTGAAGCTGTTCAAACGACGGACGCTCCATCGGGAGCATCGTCCAGCAGTAGGCCATTATTGCGAACCTAAAGGATACGGACAAGCGGAAAAAGTAAGGTATAATTCCAGAGGGCGCGCAACAATCACTCCAGATACTTACAGCTCATCTGGACAGTTGATGGGCTGCGATAACCGGTAACCATCGCGCAGGTAGTGTTCCATCTCGAACGGATCCACCTATCAAGCAGACATGGATGGATTATTTCACGAAGCTCAAAACGACCATAACAATTAAAACAATAAATACCTCGGCATACGGTTGTCGGGCGAGGGTGCACAGTTCCCACATTAGTACACCGAAGGCCCACGTGTCCGATGCTTCGCTGAACTGCTTGTACTGGATCGATTCCAGAGCGAGCCACTTGATCGGACGGTTCTCGCTGTCACCGAGGCAGTAGTAGTCGCCGGGGAAGAGATCCCGCGACAGCGAGTTGTCAGCCAAACGCACCCGCAGTTGGTCGTCAATCCTGTTGGTGACACAGAAGGTGCGTTAGAAAACGATAGCGACGATACGTAGGAATGCGACACTTACACGCAGTTCCGTGCCGCAATGTCCTTGTGGATGACACCGTGACTGTGGAGATGGCCGAGCGCTTGCGCTAGCTGTAGTTGAATTTTGACGATCTGGATCGTGGTCAGCGTGCGGGCTACCGGTTCCTGCAGGAAGATCTTCAAGTTGCGCGTATTCTCCGGTGCCAGGTAGAGCAGAAACGGGGCGGTGTGATCATCAATCGAGACTCCCAGCACGGAGAGAATACCCGGGTGTTGGGCCCCGTACAGACTCATACCCTCGTGCAGCAGCAGCGACACCTGAATCTGCGAAGCGTGCGGCCCAACTGTCTTCACCAGCACCTCCTGGCTGTCGTTGTAGCTTCCACGGTAGACCCGCCCGAACGTTCCTTCCTGTAGCAGGCTTGACAGTCGTACACGGCACCGCTGCACGGTCAGCTCGGAGATGCGACGCTGCAATTCTTCCGGTTCAGCGTTGGCGTAGATGCGGGTGCGCGAGAGGGTCGCTATCGTCGGTGCGATCGACGGTGGCGACACGATCGAGGACGGGGCCGAAGGTGCATGGGTTTGTAAGCGCTGAAAGCTCGACGTCCGGATCGGCTGCGCGTGGTGGGGCTTCCGGTTGAACGATCCCCGCGCACAGTACGCGATCATGATGATGATGGCCACGAACACGATCGCCAGTATGCCGCCAATTATCAGTGTTATCAGCCCGTTTTGGGCGTTCGAGGCATTCTCTAGCAGGTACGGATCCGGCTGATTGACGTCCGGATGCTCACTGAAACGGGAAACGGAAATCTCGTTGGTCAAAGAAATCGATTGGGGCGGGCTTTCATCACACCTCCGGCTTACCTCATGAGACAAATTTTCTTCCGCCGAAATAGCAGTTCCGTCACGTTGCCGGTCAGCCGATCGAGCGTCACCTCGACGGTGATGGTCACGTCCAGCTCAGCCGACTCGCGGCCACTGCAGCGCAGCCAAATGGCGAACGTTTCGATGTGCTCCGGCACCTCGCCCTGCCAGGAAATGTTCATCGACGGTTTCGGCAGTGCAATCGAATCGGGCGACACGATGTTGATCCGGTACGGGAGCCCCTTCTTGGCGAGGCTCTGCCAGGTGAAGGATATCTCCTCGACGTCCGCCGGCACCGGGACGGTGAAATGGAGCGCATACTCGTTCACTTGCCCCTCGCGGACGTAGTAGATCTCAGCTGGCAGGCCTGCGATAGAGTAGAACGATCAGAAGAACAACAGGATAAAGTTAGTTAGATACAAGGACCGTGAAAAGACAGATAATTATGCTGAGGAGTTTTATTTACTTTTATATATAAAGAAGTATCTATATGTGGGTTAAAAACGGATAACAATTGACATTAATTATCGTGCTGTGGTGGACACAGGTGGATGGTGCTTATCGATCGGAAGCAGTTCTGTAGGTGCAGGTAGGACGGATATGGGAGCTCCTAAAGAGTCATTAACAAGAACGAGAAGTTGGAGGCGTATGGCAACCGATGCCGAAAGTTCACGAGCGGAGTGTCAATAATGACCCCAGTGATGGTTGGTTGAAATCACCGATCACCGAAAGCTTACAGAGGTTGATCAACTCAAGCTCGAGGTCCGAGCACCAGAACTCACCAGACCTGATGGCAACTAGCACTCCATTGAGCGTACTGGACTTGAAGCCACGATCGCACCGATCCACAGTGTATTCGTCGACGCAGAAGAGTGCAGTTGGAATGTCCCCGTCGAGCCAAGCCTCCGACAACACAACAATGTCGCCAATTTTAGGTCAACGATCTTTGTCCGAAGTCTGGTTACGTTTCGGTGGTAGATAGAGATTTGCTACGCATTCAGATCAGACGACGATTCATTGTTTTTCAAGTTCTGTTGGTGCTTGTTTGGAGACAACGGTAAAACGCTGCCAAGTGAATACGTGTAGTTAGCGGCGAGTGGTGGAGTGCGATGGAGTGAAAAAGTGTTGTTATCGGCGTGCGGTTCCCGAGCCCTAGCCGAGAATCAATAAATTCCCGGAACAGTACGCCCCGGAACGGCAGAAGGCCCTTATGACGTAGTGTCTCAGGGCACAGGTACGGTGTCAATTTGTGACAGTGTGAATGTGCCGCCAATTAAAGCTCTAGACGGCGTGTCAGCAGTGTTAGTCGATCTTCCGGGCGCAGGATGAGTAGCGCCAACCACCTTGGCGAATGACGCGCGTTCTTATCAGTGGTGAGGTGCCGGTCCGGACGCAAAGAAGAGGCGAGACGAGACAGTCGTACGTCGATCTCGTAGATCAAACTGCTTCTCACTTCACCCAGTAGTGAGGCGAAATCACGCGTCACAACTCACTTCAGTCGGCTGAGACGTTCGCTTCGCTCATAAAACGAGCACAGGTGAGACAGACTCAAAGCAGCGCTGCTGGTTTCTCATCATGCAGTGTGAAAAGTGTATTCGCAATCACCAAGAAGTAGATTGCAAAAACTGCAAGTCAAGGTGAGTAGTAAGCGGCGTTTGTAGCAATTAACATGAATATTATAAATATTGTGGAGTCCCGTTCCCGAAACATAATGAATACTGAGCAGTCCCGCTCAGCTGTCTATTGCGGGAGCAGAATCGCTCACAGTCGCTTTTTTTTTCTTTTGATTAAAACACCCAAAAGCAATAGGTAAGAGCAGACAGAGCTAAAAAAATGAGCCCTAATTCCACCATACCATTACTACTGTGTGCCACCAAAACACAGAGCATGGCGTGGTGGCCACGGATCGTCCGGGAATCGCGAGAAATAAATATTCATGGCGTCGCTCTATTACGGTGGCCATAACTCAGGATTATGGTTAAATGTGTTTACATACTGGCGCATTAAGCGAGAGTCGTCTCTTTTTGCGACCAGTTACTTTATTTGGGGTAAAGATACACTCTCTCACTACGCGGTGTGCGGTGATGGTGTCCTGGTACCGCACCAAACGACTTTGTCCAGCAACTACAAGGTGCGATCCCGACGATCCAACCACGGCGCATAGCGACGCCACCATTTACCGCCATGGTATCTACGGAAAGGGAAGCAGCACACAACTTTTCGTACCCCCCACAAATGACCCAAGAAGGAGAAGAAGAAAAGGAAAAGGATGGTCTCTCGGGAGCCTGTGCCGGTTACTTCCGAAACTTGTTCGCGGGGATGATAATATGGGCGCAATTATCACCCGGGCATTATAAAACGCGGTGTGCTGAGGGAGGTGGTTGGTGCGTGTGGTCGTCGTGAGGGTCCATGTTTGTGCGAAGGGGGATGATGCTGCTGCGCGTTAATGCGACAGTAAGCTGCTATAAAATAAATTTTAATCCCCTCAAACTGCAACCGCCACAACAACCGGTGATAGTAGTTGCGCAGTTGGGTTACTTCTTTAATTCGACTGCAGCTAAGCTAGTGTAATGGGCGCTTCTTCATCTGTGGCGTAATTGATTGAGAGGGAATTTGGTTTAAAATTATTTTGCAGACATCCAAAGGCTGTTTACTAATTTCACATCCTTAATTGCTGTTTTATGGTTTGCGGTTGCAAATTTATCTTCCTTTTCTTATGCCATTTAAACTAAGCCATATAAATTGTGTGAGAGCAATATCTTTACACTCTTACTAACTATACCAATGTGTTATGTCTTTCAGGAGAGCAACTACAATGTAAGGTAAGGATTAGGCCAGGTTTCAGCGATCGTTTTTGTCACGGGTGTTGCACTGTGGTCATACAATATTTAATAACTGCTATTTTATAGTAAGTTTGTAAGCAACTAATGTTAAACTAATGGGATTTTGGAGTTGTGTCAACTGTTTGTGGTTCACTTTTGCAGTGATATTCAAGAACGTTTTCGAGTGCGTTTCTTCACTTCAAATTTAGCCCAGCGCTTGTGGGACTCAGTTTCGAGACACCTAAGCCAGACTGGGATTTTTTCTCACCAACTACACCCAGTGCGCCCTACGGGACAAAAAATGGAGCCCATTGTTGGCCAACTCCGTGGTAACGGGTGTTGTTTTCTACTCTTTTCTATGCGTAATTTTCCCATCAAGCCATTGGAAATTTGTGCTCCGCGGTGTGTGTGTGTAGCGAAAATGGCGGATGGTCGACTTTTTCCACGCCGCACAACCGGAATGTAGATAAATCACTGTCTAACGGGTGGGTTCTGCCGGAAATGGGAACTGACTGGCGCTTCCGATGTTTGTCCTTTCGTGTAGGAGGAAAGAGCGACACTTAATGATCCATGCTTCGCCGTCATATGCTGGCGAAAAAGTGTTTTCACTTCGCCGCGATTTATGCAGACTCTGGGACGCCCATTCCAACTGGCGCGTTAGGATGTAGCCCTGGGATCCGCCAACGTGGTGATCTTTGCTAATAAATTCCCGTCTAAATTCAATTCGCGGCCACTTGTTGTTTGCCAACAACGGTTTACTTCTTTTACTTTGCACGAGCGCACCTTGAAAAGAGACCCGTTAGGTAGTCCAAAGAATTTCCAAACGGGGCCAGCAAATTGTTTTCATCTCATTAAATGCGCTAATAAGCCATGGGCTTTCGCGCGAACGGTGTGCACCGTTCTTGGGTGAGGTCTTTAGGTCTGTCCCCTCAACTGATGGAATAAATCTTCAGACGAGGTGAGCTTTCGAAAATAATCAGACGAGAAAAAAAGGTATTGCGGCCTGGTACGTGGAGATAATAGGAACACAATCGGCCAGAAAATTGAGAGATAATCCGATTATGTTTCATAAATAACACAGCACGAAAGGACTGTGGCACCAGAGGGGGAAAGGATGGATGCTGTTGGTATTGGTGCTAAATCTCTTCACCTAATTCGATGCACCGGTCTGTCCCGGCGAGGGTTAACCGGTGATTGTTGCTCTAATAAAGCTGTGAAGGGTGAAAAAGTTGACACCTCTCGCCACGTTGAAGAACTATTAGGGGCTGCGTGGCGCAAAGATTGACAGATGGGTCGGTTGGTCGGTCGGTCGCGTGAAGAAAGCGCGTTTGTTTGTGGCACCAAATTCGAAAGGGTCACACACAAATAGAAAGACCCACCAACCGTCCATCGAAAAACATGTTGTACGTGTGCATGGTCGCTAATGTGAAGATTAAAATGCAGAAAAAGAGTAAACAACGCGCGGCATGGATTCCAAAGACTACAAAAAACAGTCGGTGGGCCTGGCCAGGTTGGTTAGGTTAGGGGTCCGGTTTTCGCCCTTCTATTTGAGTGTAAATTTGTGGGTAGTCAATCCGTTGAAAGTAGCAACGACGCCGTCACCGGGAGGTTAGTGTGAACGCCCATAAGCATTACAGTAACTCAATCAAAATAGTTCTATTTCGTTTGATAAGGGTTGTGCTGGTACCGACAAAACCGGAACTTTGCATCTGTTGTCAGTTGATGTTTGGTGTCTTTTTTAATGTTAATAATTAATTTATTTTGTGAAATGAAAGATTTGAGACCGACTCAGAGTGGGTACAAGATTGTATAGTCTGTGTAAAATTAAAATAAATAAATTAAAAATAGCAATAATGATAATAAGCTTGAGTACGATGTTCATTGTTTTGTTCTATAAGTTTGTTTTAGAAAAACCAAAAAACGAAAAACAAAATAGAAACAGTCCAGCCGTAGAAAGTAGGATTGGAGAACACTGGAAACGTCGAATAAAATGATTCACAACACTTTAGAATGCGGAACATCCTGGAGTGGCACACCAAGAAAATTCAAAAAAAACGAAACTACCGTATGTCAAGACAATACAACAATTGGATTTTCCTAAACCTCTATTTCGACCTAGGTGTAATCGAATTCCCACACACACGAACAAATAATGTGTCGGTACAAATTGCAGGCAAGCAACGAATCTACGCGATCAAAAATGGTTTGCCGGATCATGTTTCTTTTGCCCAACCGTTGGCACTATCGATTTGAGGTTAAATTTTGTTTTATGCGTTCATTGAAACAGGTTGAAGCGCCGTAGCTTTTGTAATCGCCTAAGGTAAAGTACCTTGCCCGGCCAACTCACTCGAATATGTTTCGAATAAAAGGATGGGAATTCAATTAAACATCGAATCTAAGCGGCAAAAATAAACGAGAATGGTGCGAGTATGAAATGAACACCTGTAAAAGGGATTAAGCACATGTGGTGGTTTGCAGAACAATACCGGATGTGGTACCAAAAACTCCACATCGTCCTTAGCGAAGGAACTATCTCGGTCACTCCGCCGCACGCGATAAGGCGCGAAGATGATCGTGCGCTTTGTGATTTTTCAGGTGTGAGAATTCAATTTGCAGTTTTGCAAATGCACTTTCCTCTTTCATAAACCACCCCTGTTGCACCACGCAAACGATCAGGACCCCCCGAATTGGAAGAAAAAAGGGGGCTCTATGATGCTGACCAACAACACTCGCAGCTTTCGCCCTATGTTTCGCCTCCACGTGGCGGTGGTTCGCGGCTTCCCAGGCTGATAATCTACCGGAACGGAACGGAAGCGTTTTACTTGCAAAATGGGAACGTGTGCTTGTGTGTGTGTCTTCCCCTAACGAGTTGTTTATGCTCTTGCTTCTCCAGATTACAATTGTAATTTCGGCTTCCTTTTGGCTCGAGCAAAAAAAAATTAGTTTCGGAAAAAAGGTGTGAAGTACGTTAGGTTTTGCGTGTCAATGGCATTGTTTCAAGTTCCGCCCAAAGGCGGCAGAAGACAGTGTTTTGTTCAGGTTCACAGTTTTTTTTTGCAGCTTCAGTTAAGCGAGTTCGTTCTTCTGTCTGTAGAGAGACTTGAAATCGAATCTCTTCGGATGAACAACTGAAAAAGGAACTTTAAATATAAAACCGAAAACGAAAAAAGGTTCAGCACTTGCGGGGGGGCTGCGGTGTCGCATCCATTGGGAAGTTCTAATAAGTTTTCAACAATACGCAGAGAGCACCAGTGGACCGCCAACAAAAACTAATTGCTGAACAACACACCGATTGAATGGAAAATGGGGAAAAAGAGAGTGAGCGAATAAAGTGGAGAATAGACTTATAAAAACTCCTTAGAAAAGAGGAAACGAGAAACTCCAGAAAATGGGCGAGAAACGAGGGTCAAAGGTGCAGCAATAGCAACAACAAAAAGCAAGACGAAGGAGCGTGAAAATGGAACAATAGAAAACAGGAAGCTCAGAGAGCTCAGAAACACGAAAATCCGATTTAAGAAGCGGCCAACCCGGCGGGGACACGTTTTCAGGCAGCTTCAGTCGAGGGAACTAATTGTTCTATTCTTTCGTCCAAACCAAGCAGGAACCGATGCGGCACCGATGACATGAAATGGCGCAAAACGGTGCGCTTCAAGGACTTTAGAAAATGCGCTTTAATACACGGGGACACCTTTGATATAGCGCCGGAACCGTACAGCCAGAGAGTCTTCAGTGAATTATTTCCTAATATAAGGTAACATTTTTGAGGTTCTAATTGTCGTACGCAATAACTAGATTCCAAAGGTCCGGGTGGTTGTCTCCGGCTTTCAGTCATCTTAAAACGCCCGAGAGACAAGGTGACGGAGAAAAGTTTTGCTTCGAAAGAACAAGATGCTAGTTATTCTTTGCATTTTCATTACCATTTGTACGATAATTTCTCTCTTTTGTAATTTTTTTTAGCACTTTCCATTTCTTCGTATTAGTATTCTTTTATATTTTCCTCGAGGTGAAGAGAATTTGCCATCTTCCGAATCGACGGAAACTTCTCTTGAAGAGATCCAGATTGATGGGAGATGATGCGGAATGGTACAAATCTACTGCGCGGACAGCAGGCCGGGTGAAGAATTGTGGCTTTATGCTAATTTATAATTTAAAAACTTTTCACTCGCTGGCCGAAACTATCTTCCCTTCCACCGTTTGGCCCTCATCAGAATATTTCACAGACTGCTCCGGCGGAAGACAGTCACACTGTGAGCCGGACTACTCGCGATAACACAGGCAGTCTTCTCTAGGGCCAAGATTTTCACGTCCTCCTTAATTCCAAGTCGGGTCGAAGAGTTGTGTCAGAAAAACCGTCGTGTGACCGCAAGCGCTAGTCTCGCTCGGAATGATTAATTACAGCAAAGGGAAGCGCGTCTCGAATTTTGCCTTGTGGACAAAAGCTCGCCGCTTGTCTGCCGCTCGAAGACCGTTTTTGGGCCATAGTTTGAGGAGGAAAAAACTGCCGAAGTCGCGCTGCTGCTAACCGGAGTGGGCTCCACGGACATGCCTCGTGAGAGGTCCATTTCGTCGGTGGTTTTTGTGGGCTAAAGTGTCGCCTCAATTTCATTTCGCGGCGCTACAGAGCAAACAGGACCCATGAAATTGAAGCATCGCGCGTCACGTTGCGAAGAAGCACTCGGCGGATGTTGGAAGGCTGGCTCAGAAGATCGTCCTCGGAGATGCGCATCCTAACTTCAAGACGAACGAAAGGCGTCCACCAACATTTCGTTGCTTTAATTAGAATTAATTGCTTAATTTCCTCAAATCATGGCCAAGTCGAAATCGGGCAACGTTGAGTAGAACGCGATATGGGCGAAAATGTCCCAGTCGGCAGAAAATTTATTCCACTCACAGAATCGGGTCCGAGAGTACACGGGCGGAAGAGGCATGTGGGAAAAGTTATCCTAACAGAACACAGCGAACCGAGAAGCATCAAGCATCAGCAAAGCACGAACACAAAATGAACCATCATTCGCAAACCGAAACGCCATTTAATGTCTCATTTCTTTAAGCAGAGCGAATCCAGATGACCATTCTAGAGGTCCACGGAGAAACGTCGGTCGTTAAGAGGCTGCGCGTGATAGGCACGCGCGCTCCAGAAGCAGCTAAGAAATGATTGGCCATCTCAATATGCACCACGGTGGCATGTTTTTTTAAGCCACTGCGCACTAACGATAAGATCCCATTCCAAACTGAATTTGATTCTACCAGGAAACAGAATAAGGATTCTTTATCGAAGAAAAAAGCCTCGTTGTAATTGCCCGTCCGACGGCGACGGTGTCCAATGTGCGACCGTTTTACAGGACGAAGCGAAGTCAAACGGATGGTCGGTCGTGGAACATCTTTTCAATTAATTTCTCCGTTTAATTAATTTCATTTGTGGAACGTAAAACGGATATAGGACTTCTAACGCAGAGGACGAATACAGGAAGTCGTCAGCCCAGATTATTAGTTTTTCACTTATCCGAAACAGAGAGAAAGAGAAAGACACGGTGCAAAGTGGTGGAGAATACCATCATTCGATGTCTTTTTGTATCATTAAAGCAAATATGCAGTATTTCGCTCTTTTCCTGTGTAACGTCGAAGTTGCCACTCAAATCGATCGAACAGAGGACACCGAGATGTCTCTCGTCTGTGGGTTGGCATAATGAGAAGAAGCCGGTCTTTTTGGACATCGGAAAGGACGTCCTTTACATTGGGTCGTTTGTCCGATATTGCATCCGTATGAGGGGACGCCGCGAAGACACAGCAGTGCCAGACGCACAACCGCAAGTCTTGGGAATCGCGAGCTGAGAAAAAGAAGTAACAAGGTCGTTGCGGTTTTTGCGGAAATAATGTAAATGCTTCCCACAGTTTGTCAGAGTGCAGCTCTTATTATGGTACAGGCAAGCGCGCTAGCGAAGTTTTAACAACCTTTCGACGAAGAGACTACGGAAATGAGAACATTTGGAAAATTTCAGCACTGTGCCGCTGCTTGTTGTCTGGCAATTCTTCGTGCACCGCAATCGAACCGTGAACGAATATCTAATTGCAATCGAAATTGGGTGTCGTGATCGTGATTTTTATACATTATCATTTATGGTTTACCATCATCATGTTACATGTCGTCAGTAGTATAGAGAACTAATCATTTTCATGTTGTTTAATTTGGTAGTTAGAATAAAGAAACGTTAATATCAACATATTTTACTTTTAATCTATGATAAACCTAATCAAGCTGACAAAATATCGCAAATCAGAAATTAGATAGAATGAAGATGCTATTAGCCGATTGTGTAAACATGTCACCAATATTCCACGCACGCACTCGGAATATTAAAAAGTTCCTTATGGCTAATTGTAAGTGATTACGTGACAGGCTTTCTGATGGTCCGGGGAACCAGCTCATAATTCCGGTGTATGCGCAGCAATGTCCGTTTTCTTCGCAACACGCTGCACCTGGTTCTCTATTTCTAAAAGCTAAGCAACGAAAAACTATTCAACAATTTGCCAACTATTAGCTGCTTCGTGAATAATTATATCTCGTGTTTTTATTGCTCACGTTGCTTCCGACTCAGATGCTTGGCCAGGGACGAGCAGACCAACAAGATGCAGATTCGTGATATGATAGCACCCATAAGGAGCGTGAGTTTTCCATCTCGTTTTCACATCACATGGACAGCTCGAACTATCGAAAGTCGTGGGGTTTTTGTTAGGGAAACAAGAAAGGCAGCTCTAATTAAGCGTTGGGTGCGCTATCCTTGAGCTCGCCACCAAAACCCACATACGCATGGCAATGATTCACAGGCAATTATGCATGCTAAGGAGGGGGTGTTGCCGTCCGGCAGTCAATCGGAAAATCTGTCCTCCCATCTCGTTAAACTCGGGCTGCTCTTCGGGGCGGCGTTTGACGGGTACCAATTTGTCTTCCCATTTTTGTTTTGGCTACCTTCGACACAAGAAGGGCGACCGCCGCCCTGCATCTCGAAGATGCTCGCGGCAACACCCCATCATCGTTCACCTTTGTACCCTCACCGCTTTGCTAATAATAATTAAATTAGAACAGACAGCAGTCGCCCCAAAAAGGGGGACACACGGAACTGTCGAAGCATCACGGTGAGAGAGGTCGTCGCGCCATCTATCCACCTCACAGAGCACATAAATAGCTCTCAACCGAGGCAGCGTTCGACTCGCAGTGCCATTTTTTTGTCGAGTTTAGAACCGATGTTAATTAAATGTTACACATTTCACTTAGCCTCATTGCTGAGTGACAAATTCCTCTTGCGCCGTGTCCCTCCCAGCGGTGGTGGGAAAATGCAAAGCGAAAATGAGTGCGAGCCACAATCATCTTTCATCGAAATTGACAGGAGGCGTGTACGGCCGGCGTGGTGTACACGACATCTTGTACGTGCGCCAACTCCGAGGCGACGTCGTCGGTGATGGAGAGTGTCGCGAAATATTTGCTCAAACGTGTCACGACGGTGACGTTTGGCCCGACGTTTACATCACTCTCGAGGAAGCGAATGAGCAGTAAGCAGATGATGGTTTTATGATGGGGAAATATTTTAAGCTTATTATTGTGCCGAAATTATGCTTGGGCGACTTGACACACGCGACTCTCTCGATGAAGACTTCATTCATCATGCGCCAGTACGCTACAGGGGTCAATAAAGCCAGCGGAGAATGGAATGAAAAATAACTTGTAATACTCGCCCATAGGGGTGCTGGGTCAAAGTGCTTTAATACTACCAGTTTACTACCTCAATAGTACCAGTTAATACTACTACCAGTTTGCTAGCATAGATAGCATAAATTCAGACTGTTAAAAAAAACAAGATGATAGCAAGTTCAGTTTTGTTACATGGACTCTACAATAGTCTTGCACAATTTCAAGGATGTATCATACAACTTCTCGTCATCAATTTATCGTTCACAATCATATTCAACAGCTGAACGTTTTGGAAAGAGTTTTGGACAATGAACGTACAGCAGTACATTAGCAGTCGTTTGGTCTATTAAGGGCGTCATTTTTAACAGCTTTTATTCAGAGAATTTCAGAATCACTAATTTCAAACCAACGTAGTACATGTCTTCCGATGTAGCATCTTTGAATTGACCCTGGTCTCGAGGGATGTAAGAAGAAGAAGTTTCCTTGCCTCAGGATAATGTTCCGAAATGTTGGTCCAAAGAAAAACCATGGAAACGACGCGATGAGACTCGTGAAAATTTGCCCTGAAGTACCTGAGAAAAGGGCACCGACGACGCCCGTCACCAGTCAAGTGCCGATGTCGATTGTCGTACGGACGCTGCCGGCCCGGCTGGCCGGCCGACGGAACGTGGCTAGTAATGCGCTTTGGGACTTAGTGTTGTCACGGAACATGATCCATTTTGACTCGGAAAAGTGCCTGCCGCCCGCGCTCGGCAGTGTGGTTCTCCCCATCAGAGCCTCTCCGGGAAAGCCGTCGGGAAGAAAAGCATAACACAACACGCGTAAAGTTTCTTTATTAAATGAACTTCGCCAGGCACACACACACTTCATCACATGGACGAAGAATCAGAGCGTAGGAGATAATGGTTGCTGCGCCCCACTTATTTTGCTTTTCCTTCGTTAAAATCGATGAATTTTGTGCCCGGAGGCCCGTGAGGTCACGGTGTTTTCCGAGCACGGCGAAAAATGTCCGCACCGTCTTCCGCGGAAAAACCATCGACCATCGTCATCGGCGGCGGCATTTCTCCGTGACACGGGCGCCAATAATCGCTTTTCATTGATGCTGTTGCCGTTTCTGCTGCTGAGGGGGGCGGGGGCAACAACCCCCGAAAGCAAACGGCGCCATTTTAGGCTCGGAAATTGAATCGAATCTTCTCGCATTTCAAAAATCGTCGCCCGAAGAGGAAACTAATTGGCATTAGTGTCCTGCTGCGAGTGCGTTTACACTACAGGTCTCGAAGAAATTGATTTTCAGACTTAGAACTTTAAACTTGACTGGCGAAACAAAACATTTGATGAAGTAAGAGAAGAAACCTTTATTTTCGTCAATCAAAACTCAGTCAACAGCATCGATTAAGAGGCGTAATTTGTAATTCTGCATGTTGAAAAACAAAATGGTTGTATCAGTACACGATGATAATCAATCAAAATGTCATTTAATTATCATAATTTCCCTCTTAGCACCTTTGTTTAGCTAGCTACTGTAGTCTGAGATCCGACGAGTAGATAAAATGAATCCATAATAAAGTTTGAAATATATTTGTTTGATATTTTTGTAGCTTTTAAATATCTGCACCAAGCAATTATGTTCGTACCGATTTACACGTTTTATTCGCGTTAGTTCCCCGAAATTCTCCCCTCATTTAACCGAAAAAACTGTTTCCTGAATCGGCTTTGAATAGGGGAGCTTTTCTGCCTTGATTTGATATGCGCACAAATATTGATTTGTTTTGAGAAATTAAAACGGCAAACAACGGATTACACACGATCGGTGGATAATCATCGTATTGGCCCGACCTCGCGTCAGGCGCATGAGTTGAAAAAGAAAACCCTCGAAGCCCTTAATACGAACGTTAAAATCACGTTCATCGGTGATGGGCCGGGTTACAATCTCACGGCCTCGCATATTTCACACGGCGGAATTCTTGATGAATTCGATTACAAATCACACCCACCAGCAGGCTCAACATCAGGCTCGGGTGGCAAATTGTTGAACACCATAACGCCATTTCACTTCTCCAACATCTGCGCACGTCCCCGGCGCTTGTGGTCGGCGCGCCGGTTGTCCAATTTCATGGTTGGCTGATCGTCCTCTTTCGTCCTTTTTGGCAAACTTCACACGAACGCATACGGAGGGACGAGAGAATGCCAAACGGCGCGCGCGGTCCTCACCTAAATACAATTTCATTGAGCATTTGATCATGGAAAAATGTAATTACATCGCAACCTCACACCTCGCCTTTGGGCCGAGTGTCCCCTCAGGGACGAAAACTCGGAGCCGAGCATAACAGTACTAGGTCGTTGCGTTGAGATTCGGAATTTGTTTGACACACAAAAATGTTTATAAAATTTGAATGCGATTTTCTACATTGTTCAAAGTTTGTAGCATTGCTAGCTATACATTTCTCCTATCTCTCTGCTAAATCATGGATTCCCAGATGAAAGAATTCTTCGACTTTTTAAGTAAACTAATTAGTCTTCCCATTTCGACTTCCTCGTAGAAAAACGAAGAGCTGCTCAGCCAATACGTGTCCCATCGATGAAAATGAATGATATTCGGAAAGAACCAAGTCTGGTGAATAACGCGGGGAGGGATAGCAGTTCCCATCCAAGTGATTTGATAGTATCCTGAAACAGTTTTGTTTTTTGGGCGCCTGGTGCTTGATTCTACGGACCACCAGGCGCCCCCACTAGAATTGCATTTTGGTCGTTTTTCGATCAATGCATGGTTCAAATTGATCATTTGTTATCAGTAGCGATCGGAATTAACGTTTCCATCAGGTTTTAGGAGCTTGTGAAACATCACACCTTTCTGTCCGACCAGAAAGTCCGTTTTTTGGAGTCCTTCGACGCTTTTTTTTGTTAAGTCAAAATCGCCATTTTGAAACTTTTTAAACCACTCAAAGCACTGCGATCTTCCAAACACAAGTCCCGACAAGCATTTGGTGCGGTTCCGAAGTAGTTTTCTTCAACAGGGGCAGAAAAATTATAATCCCCGCAAACCGTCATTTTCAGGCACAAAAAATGACATAGTTTAACCCTTTCAAAGATGGGTTGCAAACCGAAATAATTTTTTTTTCGACCTGAAATCATTTACCTGATGTCAAAACAAGGTAATGATGCATGAACAGCAAAACTGGGAAGTCCCAATCGGCAGGTACAGCCATCTTTTCAAAATTCCGAATCTCAACGCAACGACCTAGTAAATAACATACCGAAAAAAAAATACACGGACAACTGCTACGGCTCAGCGGCCTACTGTAACCTAGAATGCTGTGGAGTTCTGCAGGGTCTTAGGGTAACAGCAATTCCGATAAAATTTCAGGCATCTCCATTCCCGGGCCATTATGTGTTCGGAACTGGGCGGAGAGTTTATACCAAAATAAATAGTCGTGTCGTCGTCGCAAGGCTTCTTTATCGATGTTCCTCTGAAGGCGTTTTCAGGGTCACAGCACGGCTTCACCACCTCGTGACGTCAAACATGGCGTCCGTCAGGGCGACCGAGTGGCGGTGGTACCCGCATGCCACCGGGCCATTCGCAAATCGATCCCCGCGGAAGGACTTCCTATACCGCCACACTGAGGTTCGTGTAGTTTGTGATTTGCGGCATTCAATCAACGGGGCCATTTGCCGTGTGACCCTCTTTTGACGGTGCACGACAACACAGAGTGGGGTGTGAAGGGAAAGGAAGCTCCCTCGGCTGCACACTACTGCAGGACTTCGGTTGAATGCATTCTTGCAATGAATACACCCCGCGCGCACAGAGTGCTCGGTGGGCATTGTTGCACTTCCGGGCACATTCTCCAGGAACAGGAGAGCATGTCACAAAGGGGACACACGGATTTTGCAGGCCACCGCCGTAAGAGTTCCTCACAGCAGGACCCGGTGCACACTCTGGTGAAGTGGTTGGTTCTCTCGAGTGTACACGCTGAGGGTACACGCCGCGGACGATGATGAAGGACGCGGCGTGTGACAAAGTGTCAAATTTAATGTGCGCCTCTAGAGAGGCCTCTGGATTAATGACCACACATAGCACTTCGCGGGATACGATGATTTTGTTAGAGAACACGCATTGAAAGTGAGAATATGCTACACACATAAAACATGGATCATTAGAAGCAAGGGTTCGCTGCGCCAAGTCGCGCAAAAAAAGGTGACTCCAGCAGACAGAATTGTGACAGATATCACACACATTCGGTAGGATTACGGTAAAGTATCCCCCCAACAATAGGTATTTTAATGCCTCCTGTGGGGGGTGCCGCCTGAAGCGATTTTGAGCGTATTGGTGGTCGTAACAACTGCTTGACATGGCGGTTTATGCACGCTGCCCCTTGAGGTCCTCCTCTCGGGAGGTTCGCGGTCGTCGCATAAATCACAGGCCGGATATCCGTGGATGGTGTTGAATTGAACACGCACTTAAAATACACACAAGCCACACACACGCTTCACCGACGAGTGGAGGAGGTGTTATTATATCCCTTTTGGGATCAACCAACAGTAGTATAAGCCAGAGCGTGGCAGAATGGACAGAAGAGCCCTCTGTGAAGCCCCTTCCATTTAAATGATTCGTTTCGAAGGGTTAGAAGTCAAGATTTGCTTGCAACTTTGTGGCACAAAATGTTCACCTCTAACCTAATCTAATCAATCTAAAAACTAATCAATTTTATCTATTCATGCACCTATAACATTTACAACCTGATTGCAGTAACATTCAGCCCGATTTTTGTGCATTTTTTTTGCGGAAAACAGATTTAACGAAATATCTGTCGACAGATGCTACGAATAATAAAAAGCCAAGCAACCCTTTTTCAATTGCTACAATTTTCCATTTTAAAGCTTCACCACAAACCGTATTTACAAACATAATTGAGAAGCAATCAGTGCGGATCGAGATTCGCGCGCGCATTGCAACGGCACCGCACCGCCCCGTCCGTGGGGCGCGTTAAAAATAAACGAAATTAATGACAAATAATTCATTTCACGTATTAATGAAATTCAGCTCCATCACCGGAAGCGACAAACGCTTTAACGCGCGCGCACACCCCGCGCCGAGGGGGTTCGTCCTTTTTCGATGATGGCGCGCGGACGATGAAGCAGAATTGCAGAATCGATTACTGCAAGCTACACCCGGCGCCAGGCGAAACACGACGGACGGACCGGGCCCGAGATTAAAGTCAACGGTTCTCGCAACATCGCTCAACCAATCCCCAATTAAAACACCCTGCAGTGAGTGAGTGCTGGTCGCTGGTGGTTGGATGTTTTGCCACCCCACACATCCTTTTTACAGTGATGACCAGTTTGTGCTCCCCAGCAGAAGTAGCTTCGGTGAACGTGTAACTTTGCTATTGTTTTATTGGAGTGAAAAATCATTAGCAAAATAGTCGCTGGTAACTGAGAGCTGGGTAATTATAGAACCAAAGTCAATGTAGGCGACGCTTTTTTTTTTTTTGAGCCACTTGGCGTTCTGTTGAGTTCTGTCATATTAAGGCCATTTTTTGAATTGCTAGTTCGTGAGTCATTAATACAACAAGGTGCAACAACAATGACACAATAAGCTTGCAGCAGCCCAAAAATATAGCAAAACGTTCGATGGGCGAGAGGAGCGTGACCTAGGAATAAAGTTAAACGTTTATTCCAAACGCGTCACACAACAATGCGTGATGTGCATCGTAAACCTGACGTCCATTTTTTGCTTCTGGATTGAGCAAAACTTTCAATTTAAGGATAATATTTGAACACCATTGAACAGTTGTTTAATTGTAGAAAGAGGGCATAGGGAAGTGATATGCTGAGTTCCAGTGGAAAAAAGTAAGACACCCGATGAAATTGTGGCAATTATATTGTAGGCTGTAGTTTCATCAGTAGTACTGCAATTGAAACATCTAATTACATCCTTACCACTGTGTGGAAAGATAGTGAACCCAATGGAGATTTCATCACACAGTCACACACTAATGAACGCAATCAATTTTATCTATTCATCTCATAAAACCATCAAACGTATCCGACGAGTTCGTATCATGTGCTGCTGACAACTGGTATTAAGTGTTCTGATTTATCATTTCAATAGTGTCATTAATGACTTTTTCTGAGTTCCCCACCGCAATGTGATAATGCTATTTCCGATTCGCACCACAAGGTTGATGTCCCCGTTCCGCGATAGCATAGGTTTTACCGAATATTAGACATTTCGCAGGGCCGAAGGCCTCGTCTTGGGTTGGATGGGTTTCTACAAAACCTCAACCGCAAGCAAATCAATATACAGTAGGCGCAGCTGATTGATGGTTAGTGATCGTTCTGTTGAAAAGAGAGAGAAACAGGATCCCACCTACAATCAAGGCCCTAATCCCTATTAAAGAGCACGAGACGGCGGAACACAATCCAGTAAAATAACATCTTTATACCCGCCGCGCGTAGTCCCCAATTTCAACAGCAGATTATGCTGCCCTGACCTAACTAGCATCGGAAAAACACACGGAAGGTGGTACCCCACGGGACCTTCCGCGTTTCTAAACGTATAAAAAAAAAATCACCAAAACCAGTGCGCGACCTCCACAAACTGATCGGAGCAGGAGCAGCAGAGATTTATGGTCAGCTGAGCGCCGGCGAATAACGGGCACTAAAATCTGCTCGACTAGAATCACGTCTTGCGACGGTCCTGGGGTCGGTCCGGCGAGGCCCACACGTAATCCGATTAATTTAATGACTTGGGAACGAGCCTGGCTTCGGTTTGGTTGGAGGGGCGCGCGATACTCGTTTGCAGAACCGAACCCGGCCGCGCCGACAAGCCAACAAAAACGTAGAAAACACCGCTCGATGCACTGCCGCCAGTCGTCTCCAGGGGCAATAAATTAGCCCGTGTTCCTGTGCAGAGGGATCTCGGTCGCGCGATGGCAGGATTTTCTAAGTCCAGTGCAACGCAAGACTTTGTTTTTATGCCTTGTGAACTAGAGAGTTCAGAACTCCCGAACTTCTGGATTCGGGGCTTATAAAATAAAACAAATCCCAACACTGTGAATCTTTGCTGTTACCTCCATGCGACTCAGGCAGACTTTCATAAGACAAGCATAAGACGCAGAGTTGGTTAGGCGATTGATTGAGCGAACGAACGGCAGCACATCGAGTACATATCAGCGTCGATCGCGGGCTGGCAAAGACGGTTTTCGGTGCCATCAAATGACGTGGCTCCTTGAACGTGTAAGGTGAAACGTCACCAAGACTCGCGACGATGCACCAGGCCAGTGAATCTACTGAGGAAGGAATTTAAAACGGGACACTCCTAGAGATCGGAGAATGCAATACCCCACCAGGCGCAACGGTTGGAAGGAATTTTTATATCACTCGTTTCACGCCGCCGTCCGTTGCTCGGCGGCATTCTAATGTTTATTTTTACGATACACACGCTACTGCTTTTTTAATTAACTACTGCCGGCGTGTCGTCGACAACCGGTATCGTCGGCCGTGCCGAAAAAGAGCGTTCTGGATCCTCCACGTGCTACAAAATGTAGGATAAAAAAGCGGAAGATAAACACAGAGCGCTGTAATGCTTCTAAGAAGGACCAAGCGTTAGAGAAGATGATACTCGCGCGCGCGCCAGCATCGTAGTTAATAGTTCCAGACGACGCCGAAGAATGCGTTTCTCGCAAAGGTACTAGGCTGTTCATTAAGTTCTGAGCTTTTTCAACAAAGAGCGCTGCTACGAGGCTGATTTTTTTTTGTGATATTGGTACACTCTTCAAATGAACGTATGTGAAGTTTCATTTCAATCGGTCACTTACTTTTTTTTTACAAGCCATTTAGTATCCACATGTCACAGTATTTTTTACAATGGAAAAAATCAAGTATCGTGCAGTGATTTCATTTTTATTTTTGAAAGATTTAAAGGCAAAGGAAAATTATGAACGAATGTTGAAAGTGTATGAGGACTCTTTACCTTTAATTGGATGGTTAAAAGAGGCGGTTATGAGTTTTGACGTGGTCGTAGTAGCCTTCAAGACTATCCATGTCAAAAACGTCAAAAAACAGACACAACATCGGAAATCGTAAAACAATACAGGATATCGTTTTTGAAAATCGTTCAATCACTGAAAGAGATTTAGTACAAGACCTAGCCAACTCATTGAGCAGTATAACCAATATTTTGACTGAAGTTTTGAGTTCGAGAAAGCTGTTTGCAATATGGGTGCCGCATTCGCTAAAAACGCATTCGAATGCATCTTTCTTGACAACATTTAAAGCATTTTCGATAGGATAAAGTGGATTTTGTGCATTGAATTATCACTAGGGATGAGACTTAGGTCCATCATCATGATCCTGAATCAAAACAAGAGTCTAAGGAGTGGTGTGAACCATTTTCTTCGGTTCCGAAACGAGTTCGTCCAGAAATGGCCAAAAAAGATGTTAGCATGAGTTTCGTGGGATGCGAAAGAAATTTTGCTAGCGGATTACTAGCAAATTTATAAAACAATAAATCTTGATAATTTTTGTAACATTTTAGAGCAACTTAGAGCGAAAATTCGTGAAAAAAGAGCCGGTTTGCAGAAGAAAGACAACCTCTTTCATCAGGGCAACGCACCCTGTCAGAAGAGCATTTCGAAAATGGCAAAAATCCATGAATTAAAGTTCGAATTGTTGGAGTATCCACCTAATTCACCAGATTTGGCCCTTAGCGACTTCCATCTGTTTTCAAACCTAAAAAAAATTGTGCCCGGAAAACGTTTTTCATCAAATGATGACGTCATAACAGCTGTAAAACAGTAATGTGACATGTCGATACTAAATAGCTTGTAAAAAAAAAACTAAGTGTCCGATTGAAATGAAACTTCACATACGTTCATTTGAAGAGTGTACCAATATGACAAAAAAAAATTAGACTCGTAGCAGCGCCCTTTGTTGAAAAAGCTCAGAACTTAATGAACAGCCTAGTAATGTCTACGAGTACAATTAGAAGGACCGGAAGGTTTTCGACTAGCTTTACACGATCCATTTTGCATCCGGGCTTTACTTTGAGTAGACTTTATGGGCGCACATTGTGAGGCGGTTTATGCGGCGTGTCCAGTAAATCTGTAGCACCCACAGCTTAGGTCCATTCTTGAAGATTAAGGAGTATCAATCGGTACTTATAATTCAAGTTGAATCCCCAAGCCGAAATAGAATAGCAGATGGTTGCCCTCTCGTTGGCAATAAAGCTAATGTTACTCCTTAAAGACGATCAATCAACTCGAAGACCATCGACTGACCAGCTTTAAGTTTCCGGTCCCGTGTGGAGCCACAGAATATGCTCTACTCTCATTCCCTGCCAGGTGAACCAGAAACCAGACCAGGGGTGCTTCGGTTGATTGATAGAAAAATTCAGTTTACTCATACACAACCGACCGACCGAGAGCTCATCGATCGGAAGTCCAGCAGCAGCAGCCGCCACCGGAGTGTCCAGATTCCAGGATGGCGATGGAACCCCGGGCGCGCGCAGTCGATGATTTCTGCATCATTATCCCGCACGGCTTCCTCCTTCACGAACAATGGCGCTGAGACGCGGGATGCAGCAGTGAGGCCATTAATTTAAATTCCTGACACACCGCGGCGGAACCACCAGTGGAGCCTCTCTTCCCTTGGAGGATGACCATCTTCGCCTCGGGTTGGTGGTGGGCGCAAACGTTGACGATTGCGAACCGTACTTCCGGCGAGAGTTGATAAAACTCCATCAAACAACGACGACGACGACGACGCCGCCGACGGGATGGCAGGAACACCAACACCACTGACCACACACTGTTGTGCGATCGACTAGGCTAGGCGAAAGGAAGCGCCCGAGAGCCCCGGGAAGTGATTTATGGATTCTTGACACACACACGCATAGACTGGGACTCTGGGTCTGGTCAAATATGCTGGAGGTAAATGTTGCTACTTCCGGCACGGCTTCGAAAGAAGAACTCGTGGCCATCGTGGCGCTCTGAGGAGGCTACGAAGAGCATCCTGAGGTTCCTCCGTCAAAGTCTTTCGCCGGGAAGTGATGGACGGAGACCGGGGAGTCGGGAAATGTTTATTCACCGAAGTTGCACCATTAATCAACTGATCAGGTGCAGCGCCTCAGCTAGTATCTGGGCCATATGTGCGATGTCGCGTATTCCATCATGTTCCAGGACTAGAAAAGCATGCAAGAAGCGGGGCCATTTTGTCAAGCTTCTCTCTCTGTCACGGTGGAGCACTTTTGTTACGCCGGGGAATGGACCAAAACGAACCGTTTTATCGGTCTCCCGCGATACCCGACGGGAGTGTCTATGGATCTGCTGCAGAGTCTACATTCTTCGCCGGTTGGCTTAATGGAACCCGGCGCAATGAGCAAAACACAATCTTTGAAGTGTGCACAATCATGTCTAGGCGCAATCGGGGGTTCCATTGGGAAATGTGGAAACTTTTCCCACTATGGGTGGCCTTCAATGGACGACGGGGAGGCATTGATTTGAAGAGCTGAACGGAATCCTGGAACTCCAAACCGCGGACCGCAGCTGTCACCAGAACAAGTTCCTCGCTTAGTTTTCGCGGCCTGTACATAGGTACGAAATACAGGGTGAATATAAAAAAATGCAACAAACTTCAAACTGCTGTCATTTCTAAACCTCTCGTCCGACAGCTGTCAGATTTATACCAGTGACAGTTCATTATATTGTTTATAAGCGTACAAAAGCATTTCGGTGGGAATTTCATAGAAAAAAAGTTATTCGTGATGGAACTAAACGGTAACAGTATGATTTCATTATATTTGGCTGGAAAACCACAAGTGGCTATCTTTAGAGCCCTCCAGCATTTAAATGTTAATAAATCTTGTGTGTCTCGTACCATCGCTCGTTACAGTGATACTGGTAGCGTAGCCTGACGTCAAGGAAGTGGACGAAAAAGAATAGCAACATCACCAGAAATGGTTCGAAAAGTGAAGAAGCGACTTCATCGAAATCCGTGTCGCAGTGGCCGAAAAATGGCTCGTGCGCTGAACATATCGCAGTATGCCATTCGGCAAATATTGCAAAATGAGCTTGAACTAGAGCCATTGAAGTTCCAAAAAGTGCAAGATCTTACCGATGCACAAAAAAAAATAAGACTCGAAAGAGCCAAAGACTTGCTTCGCTTGGCCGCAAGTGGTGAACTGGCGAATTTGGTTTTCTCCGATGAGAAACCATTCGTTATCCAGCAATTTGTAAACAAATAAAACGATCGTGTTTACTTGCCAGAGAGGTCAGCTGAAAATTTACACCTTCGGTTGGCCACCAGAACTCAAGCGCCGGCCATGGTGGGGGTGTGGGCCGCCATAACAGCCGATGGTCGCACTCCGCTCGTATTAATCGACCGTGGCGTCAAAATAAATGCCGAATATTATCGCAAAATATTCTGAAGAGTGTATTGCAGCCTAGAGCACGCAAACATTTCGGTCGCAGACCTTGGACATTCCAACAGGACTCAGCACCATCGCACTCAGCACGCGCCACCCAAGAATGGTTAGAAAATGAGGTTGCTCGCTTCATTTCCACCGCACAATGGGTACCAAAATCTCCGGATGCCAATCCGTTGGACTATTGTGCCTGGGGTATTTTAGAAAGCAAGGTTTGAACTAAAAAATACCAAACTTTCGATCACCTCAAGCAAACGCTTCGCCGAGAATGGGACAAAATACCGCAGAGCCACTTGCGGGCAGCGTGTAACGGTTTCATTGGCCGTTTGAAGGCCATAATTCGTGCCAAAGGTGGCCAATTCGAACAAACCTTATTTTGTTCTAAAATTTTATGAAATTCCCGACATTTTTTGCTTTCATTCAATAAAATTGAATCAAAAATGAAAAAAATATGGCGTTTTACTTTGTTGCATTTTTTTATATTCACCCTGTAAAGCTGGGATTTAGGGGGCTGAGTCCGTCATTTGTTGTGTTGTGCTCGGAAATGCTGAACGAATTTTTATTGCTTGCCAGGGCTTCACAACTAGGAGTGCAGCAATTGGACGTGGACCGGACGGACACTGGTATGATTGCAATTTCACATTCTCTCTCGCTTGCACACACGCATCGCCGGTCCGTGTGTGGTCTTTCTTTTGACAGGATTATCACACGACAGGACGATTCTGTGTCCGGTAGCTGCCGCCTCGCGGTTCCACCGCAAACCGGGCATTTTGTGGCGGTGGTTTTCTTGATTGACATTGCTGGGTTTTGTAAATTGATATTTCCCAACCGCATCGGGTTGAGAGCGCACGCCAGAGCGCGTTTGGACACACGGCCACAGCACCGGCGGTTTCGCGTGGTTTTTTTCGCAATCCCGAAAAAATCAATTATTTTCCTTGTTTATGTTTGTAAGCCTCTTCACAGTTGAACTACGCACACGTCGACCTAACCTAGGCCGCGCTTTTGTTTGATTGCCTCGTTTTAACCAGTTATTGGAATCCCGAAAGCTGCGTTTGATCCGGATGATCCTTACCTGCAAACGAGAGAGAAATAGAAATAGGAAAGGAATTAGAAAAGCTAGAAACGGTTACGAATAAGTTCAAATTGACTAGTTTTTCGATTAAAAGCCCTGAATCCCCACTCCGGGGAGGACAGCAAAAGAAATCCCTTGAATGGGACATAACCGACATGGGCGGACCCTAAACATAAGTGGACGTGTCTCCAACAACTACTCAACACTTTAACGGTACGCTTTCCTTAACCCATCCTGTAATCGCGTTAGGCCTTAGATGAAGAGAGAACGCGCTTGTTGGGTGTTATCTCACCTTTCGCCGCGAGGAGATCGCGCATCGAGGATGATGCTGCTAGTTAAGCATCTCGGAATTTATTACTGCGAAAGCATGATGATTCCCCCCCTGGTGCCGAAAAAGAATCCACGAAATAAGGCTCAATACAGCCGCGAGGAGCGACAAGTCAAAAAAAGGTCCAACAAGATTATGCCGATAATATGCTGCGTGGAGCTGGCGTCGGTGGTGAATCTTGCTCTCTTCTTCGTCGCTGATCGCATCATCGCATCGCGACCACAGAGAGCGAGGATGATGTTCGCCAAGTGTCTTCTTTGCGCCCCTTCGAACTTCGAGGGCACGGAATTCGCCTCGGACTTGGCGGCGGCAGCGGCGTTGTTTATTTTTTGGTGTTGCAGTATTTATTTAACGTTTGATTGAGATTTGAATTTATGAAGCATAAATATTGGAGTGCAGCAGCACCGCTGTGGGGTTGCCCCATCCCTGTCTGACGCCGCGTGTGATGCAAAAACCCATCGATCGAAGAGTGTTATAGACTTGATGATCCTCGGGTGAGCGATGCTGTCCGACGCCCCATCCTGAGAGGACCTTCCCTTTCGTCTTCCTTGTTGCTCTTCGCAGCATAAAGAAACGTTTTGCGGGCGCGCGAAGCGATCTGTTTATGTTTTCGAATTCCCGAGGCGCTCTCTCCACAGCACCAACTTCGCACCGGGTTGCGAGATGGGAGATTGCGGTGTTTGGTTTCCGAACTGGTCATCCACGGGGGGTGGTGGTGTGTGCGTTGTTGTTGGCAGACATCGCCCCCCAGCACCCTAACAAATCTCGTTATCGGCTACGTTACACTCTCCGGTTTCCGCTCTTTCGTGCACGATTTACGCACCCTGAAACTCTGGCGTTCTGACAAGCGGCTCGTTCTGGGATTCTGCGGGTTCGTTCGAACCGGACTCGACCGCCTGCTGAGTGCGGCCAGTTGTCTTAAGACGGCAGCGTAGGCCCCCAGAGCGCTCTTCTGCGGACTCGACGGGTGGTCGGTCGTCGTACGAACACTCTCTCGCGTGTTCTCATCCGGCCGCACGGCTAACGATCGATGATCTTCTGGATATGGTGGTGTCCGGGGTACGGACCTCCAGCCATATATCGCCAGGCAGGGCCACGGGGGTTTTATGACTTTTCAATTTACGATTACACCGTTTTTTCGGTTTCCACGGATTCCATAACTTCCGGGGCAAGACTCTGGGGTCTCGGTGGTTGCGCGTCCCAACCCGGAGACCGTTTCTCAAACTGACGCCATAGCGCCTTGAGTGTGGCGCGGCCTTCGCGTTGCGATTGCGAATGCTGTGCATGGCGAGAACATTTATTTAGCCCGATGGCCTCGGCGCAAGAAGGCGAAATTGGTTGGCGAGAGCGGAATGGATTTAATAAAATTGCAGCAACGCAAAATACCGATACCGTGACAAATCATTGTAAACATACTGGGCCGGGCCCTCCCGCTGTCGATGGTGGTATATGAACATCAATAGTTTATTAAATGCAGTTAAACACCAGTCAGCTGTTTGACGTTTTGTCGCAAGCAAATATGCCAGCAGCATGCCACCGAAGAGAATCGAAGTCAGGTTGCGGAGTTTCTGTGCAGCATAAACGCACAGGTGATTCCTGGGCCATCACGACAAACAAAAACGTGTCGGTAGACAGACAACAATTCGATTGGAGTGTGTCTTAACTCAATTAGAATACCGCACGCACGCACGACCGTTACCGGGGAATCAACTGGGGAGTAATTGACAGCGTCACTCACATCACCAGACCGGTGTTGATCCCAGCGCCGCACCGGTGCGCAACGGTTATTGATGGTTCAAAATTTAATATTTTCTTAACGAGACAACCAATCGATGGGAGCGATGTGTGATGGCCGCGCCGCGTTTTCTCTGGTGGGAAAAAGTATTTATGACGTGCGGGGGGATAAAACAAACGCAGAAACCGCTTAAATGATTGACAACCAATAAAATATACATTCCAAATTGTTGGATCATATTAGAAGGCTGTCACAGGGTTCGAATGACAGCGCGGTGCTTCACACCGCCCCTCGCTGCTCGGGGCTGAAAAGGGCGCGTTTTTCAGGAGCAACCCGAAGATTATGCCCACGACCTGGCGGCCTCGGTCTGGTGGCGCCGCGAGAGTTCTCTAAATCAAATCAACCGAGCCCAAAACGGAGCTGATCCGGAGGCGTTATGTTTGTGCGTCAACGAAAAGCACAACAATCCACGTTCGCGGCAATCAGAAGGACTTCTTGTGTGCACCCCCGCGACACGTGATTGTAGTTATTGCGTTTTTTTTTGTTTTGCGTCCAAATCCCTCGAGTTCCGGCGTGCGGCGTTTGCCATCGCCAGTCGACGGGGAAGAGTTCGTTGGATTAATTCCACGAAAGGGTGACATTGGGTGCAGTGCAAATAGTGGCACGTGCATTCACGGGCACCCTCCTCCTCGAACGACACATCTCCTCCGGCGGGGTCTTGGGACGGGTGTTTAAATTGATATTTCATCCGCTCGAGGATTCATCCGCTGGCAATTTAATATTTCGAAATCTGTGTGCGCCCGTCTCCCTCGAGACGCAAAACAGGACCTCACACCGGACACCCCGAGGCAGTAGCGTGAGCGGGTGCTTCCGGTGGCTCACAAACTAACCAAGAGATTTATTGCAAAAGTGTGCCGCCATTTGGACCACAATGTGCATTCATCAGAGGCCCAGTTCCCTCAGTAGGGATATGTGCGTACGGCGGCGGGCGACGCTCAACGAGAGCTCGGGGCGCATCAAAAGATTGCCGTTTAGCACAGCAGACAGCTCTCAATCCCAGTCTAGAGATTCCAAATCCGACACGGCACTCATAAGACGAGAAAGACCTCTGCTGGATGGCTGATTATTCGGTCACACCGGTCTCGGTCTTCAGAGAGCGCATCATCATCGTGTTGGTTTTGCGGTCCAGAAATCAATTTGGTAGCTGCTCCCTTTTTGCCACACCCATCGGCGGTATGGTAATGAGAAACATCAGAAACCGGCCATCAGCAACCAGGGGTCTCGTCGGGGTCCGTCCAGAGGTCCATCAATTTCCACTGAGCGCGTTTGTGTGATGCTTCCGAGCCCAAGTCACGCCCGGAAGCTCTGCTAGCAGCCAGAGAACGACCGAGTCGATGGAGAGGGCAAGCGTAGGGCGGTAGAGGAGACAACGGCAATAAAAGTCAATATTTTGATCGCTATTTCTTGACTCCCTAACGAGGTACCCGAGGCGCGCCATACCCTATTCTCAGTCCGTCCTTCCTCGTCCGACGGTGTGCTCCTGCGGTGTGTATCATAGCAAAACCGCACGCTACTGCCTGGTATCGACACGAATCTCCTGCTGGATGCTGGAGCTGTGATAGTCCAATTTCCACCAGACAGAGCTCCCTTCTTGCTTCACGGATCCACCCGCCGGTGGTTTTCGTGGTTTCGATCGATTCCGGTTTTTTTGTGTTACGGAAAAGTGTTGCAGATCTGAGCATTGGGTGTTCGGAATGGTTATGATGGTTAATGCATCAAAACAGCGAAGATGTTGTGATTTTTTTACAATATTTATTGAGGGCGGAGTTTGCTGTATTTGCTTGCGCTCTCTGGCAAGCGTTGTTGCCATGTTTTTTCCTCCTAGGTCGGACACCGTTGTAGATTTACTTGTGGTACGAAAAGTAATAGAGGTTAGGATTTACCACTGCATCATCATAATATTCCAAGCTTGATTGATATTCACTTTGATAAAGGAGAAGACTTTGTAGATTCCTTCAGCTTTACATGAACACTATGTAGCGCACATTTCTCCAAAAGTTTAAAAACGTCCGAATCGAACCATAGAAACGAGCCTTCGGAGTCCCCCTTGTTATAGTAGGACCAGCGCGCCCCTAATTAACTGCCTTCAAAGGCAAACGGACACACACCATATCGTTGAGATCCCATAAAGTTTGATCCCATATTTCAAAAAGGCGGGTTTGTCTAGGTTCGCTGCCACAGGAAATTGGACACTAACCACGATGATGCTCGGCAGCACCCCAAATAGGCCTGCCGCCCAAAACCCTACTCGGGGCGACCGCCCAAAGGGAAGTCGCAGAGAGCCTGAGGGGAAACTGAAAGCAGCGAAACAAATCCAAAACCATAGGAGCTCCACCGTCCATCCGCTTTCCTATGCTCTTTCCCTCGTCCGGTGCGATTTGGAGATGGAAGCGTGTCAATTAATTTTACGTTCGGAGGCGATAAATTTTCGTTAACAAATCTTCTCGCGCAGAAATCACTTTGGAAAGCACACACACACGGGCACTCGTATCACCCGCTGTCGATCTGGCAACCCCAAAAGCGGTTCCTCCAAAAAAAATACCCATCTTCGTTGCAAGAAAAGGCCCACCACAGGTGAGATCAGACCCGCCGGACAAAGCCATCATCTTTACGAAGCCGGGCGCGCGATCATTCGATATCTGTGTGACGGGGAGCGGCGGCGTGAGCCGCAAAAGTCGTTACGTCGAATGACGAACATCGCGCGCAAACGATCGCAGGAGAATTTATAATAGGCTCGCCTCAACCGGACCAACCATCGTCATGCGGTGGTGACGATGAGCTATGAAGCAGAAGATTGAGTTACGGTAGGAGCTTTGCAAACACGCTAGGAGCAACACAGCCAACCGCACGGAGATCCGCCTGATCCAGAGCTTAATCAAGATGTAATGGATTGCAGCGGGTGTCTCAATTTCCTGTTGCTCCCCGCCAAGCCCACACGACGCGGTGATGATGATCACCACCGATCGATAACCGCCGACTGGTTTCGTGAAATGGCGTATCGCCGTATCCTTGACACCTTGGCCCCACACGTTTTTCTCGGAAACCACACGGCATCGGCAGGCTAAATGCCAAAATGTGTGGTGGTGCTGCGAAACAGGATTCGGTTTCATCTGATATACGGCACACTGATTGGGTTGATTGAGCATAACCATTTCTCGCGAATCGCGGGCGAATTTATGACTTATTCTTTCTTACGACACCACTACCATTTCTTCAATTCGAAAGCTACCCCTGAAGCAGAGTAAAGAGAGACGCACAGTATCTTAAAAGACCTGGGCAGACCTTTCATCGAAAACCTAACTAATTAGTCTTCGCCACACTCGATACAACGGTATTCGGGCGATTCTCCCCAACTTCGGAGCGAAAGACAATCCTCTATCCCTAACGCTGGGCCGACTTCTGCCCAATCATCGTGATTACGCAGCAATAGCAATTCTTGACTATAGGACCAGAACTTTTCGGCCTACGAAAGGGCCGCACGCAGCACAGCCTAGGAACTTTTGCGACCTCTGCACCGCATCCGATGAAAGCCGGATCCACTTGAAGTAGCAGAGAGTTCACTTCCCGAAGTACACTTTTAGACGGTGGAGCAACAGCAAGTCTGGGCTAGAGATACTGGGACCGGGGTGCGTGAAGGGGTTACCCGCGCCCACGTACGGGAACAACTGTTCACTAACAACAGCGGGCGAGTTGAAGAACCAACCTCCAGCCCCACCACTCATCCGGGAGGCGAAGTCGTTGAAGTTTAAACTTGTTTTGAATAATTCTGTCTAATGATATGATTACGGATAATTCCTTGTTGCTTGTTTTGTTCCCCCCACGTTTCTCCTCTGCTGCTCTCTTCCTGCGCGTCATTCCGTTGTTTGTTTGTGGTTCATCCGGAGTGAAAATGACGAACGATTGCACAACAACTACCAGTCAACAACGGGCAGTAGGCAAACCACACGAGGCGCAAGGCCCTGGTAGCCGCCAGCAACAACTGGAGCTCGTTGTTCAGACACAGTAGCGCAGCCGTGTGGACTAGGACTGGAAAAGAAAGGAAGTCTACGAGAAAAGTTCGGCGAGAATTCATGAATCGGGCGAAAATGATAGTAATTACACATGATTGGGTGCCTAGACTTGGGAAGCCTCCTCTCTCGGCTAGGCTCGGCAGACAGACAGAAAGGGAGGACGTGGAAAGCTGCCGGGGGCTGAGGCCGCTGGGACAGGACGGGAACCAATCGAAGACTTCGGGGCAGCAGGAGCAAAAAAAAAAGGGAAATTATCGGAAATCATTGCTTGTTCATCATCATCGGCGCTGACTTCTGCGGACGTCCGCGGACCAAACAGCAGGAAGGCGGGGCACACACCTCTCGGCTTCGGGCCCAAAATTCGCGGCGTGTGGGTTGGGAACCAGGCGCGGACCACAAACGGGGGGTTCGGGGTCGTTACGGCTCGTTAGGTACGGATTATGGTCGATTTATGCTGTGCTGTAATTAGCGGAAGCGAAGTTAATTCTCCTCCCGCGGCGCGGTGCGCTCAAGACCTTCTGGTCTCCGCCGCCGTCGAAGTATTCTGGGGTGCAGCTTCCTTTCTTTTGGTAACTCTTTGGCGCAGTCCAGGGGACAGCCTCATCTGGTGGGTATTTTTAAATTTCAGCCTCGGTCGACTTTTCCCCAGTTCCCAGTTTCCCCACTTTCCTTTTCTGGACCGTCCATTGGATTTCTACGGACTTTGGACATGCTCGTATCGACTCAAACGTCCGAATATTCTATGACCGTAAATATCGCAAAACTGCCCACATGGTTCTGTAAATATCTGTAGTAAAAAGTGCTTATGATAAAAAGTGCTTATGATGCTTATGATTGTAAAACCTCAAAAAATTCTGTCCAAATTGTTGAAAATCCGTCTATGTTTTATTATTACACTAGCAGGCCCGGCGAACTCTGTTTCGCCCCAGAGGCAATGGGCCCCCGGTGATAGGAGCAGTCGGTAACGCTCGTCCCTGTATCGCAGCTGGCCATGGGTTCGATTCTCGATTCCGGCGTTCCAGGGGGGTTGGCGCGGGACTAACAACCCGGCCCGTAAAAACGAACGTTTAGAAAGAGTATCAGAGATTAATATTGTCGCTGGTTGGTGCAGGCTAAAACCGTTCAGCGGTCGTTGTCCAATAAGAAGAGAAGCACTTCATTTCGTCAGCTGATCTTGGAATTACTGACAGTGTTTGGCGGAAATTTCAGGACAGTCAAATCATTGCCCCTCCAAAACATCTCGCAACATGCGCCAAACATCTCGATTATATACGTCATTCAGTTCACGATTTGGCGCTGGCATTCCTATATCTCCTTATTCACCTGAAGATCAGGATTGCTGGAATTGACACGAACCTTCACATTTTTTCCCAAACAAAACACAGTACGGTACAATTTCACTATTTTTAAGTAAATACTTACTGGGGAATGCTTCCCTACGATTAAAATTATTTCCCGAAAAAGCAAGTGTTTAAAAAGAAGTATTCAATATTATTCCCACGCACGTTAATTTTTTTACGACGCGAAGGATGAAAGGAGATATGAGAGCCGTCGAATTGTCGAATTGCGAGAGCGGGGCGAATTGCGAGAGTGTAAGCATACGCAAGAGAGAGACAATTGCTTGCTGTTTCGCTCTCTGTCTATCGTTTGTCGATGCCGCCTCAGCGGGAGAGATCGCGTCGACCTTATTTAGATGGGGAAAGGGGGGGGGGGGGGGGGAGAAAAACACATTGTGCGTATTGTGGCTTCATTGTGACGCGATCGGATTATAAAAAGTATCCTATGTTACACCCTTGGATCTAAGCTACCTCCACACCAAATTTCAGCCAAATCGGTTCAGCCGTTCCTGAGTTCTGAAGAGAATAACAATAACGCGGTACTCTTTTATATATATATATATATATATATATATAGAGAAGAGAAGAAGAAGAAGATTGCGGAATCAAACAGAGTGCCTCGTTCGATACTAAGTTGTGTTCTTTAACAATTCGTCGATCGTTTGAAGGCTGATCCAAAAGCCAAAGTAACGTGCTAAACAAAAGAATAATTTTAACCGAAGCCAAAGGCAGCGCTCAGGATGATTGGGCAAAATACAAGACTTGCCATCGAAGAGGAGAAACACACAGAGGATGGCATATCATTGGAAAGCGTTAAAAAATAACTTTAAGAGGGAAAGCAGTGTACAAAGATACGCACACAAAAACTGTATGACACAATAATGCCCTAGCAAAGTTTGACAGTGAGTAAATGAACGACCAAATAAACGTCGAAGGAGATTTTAATCAGCTTCCTTGAACTTTATACAGTCTTCTATCACGGTAAAGTCAGTGATCGTTTTGAAACCAAAACAGCTGTCGTGGATCCCCAAAAAATATAATGTGATTGATGGTATGCAGACTGGACAAAAAAGTCAACAATTCATGAAGCTTCAAACACGATAATTCAATAAGTTTACGCCAAAAAGTTACTAGTGATTGTTATTTAAAAACATACACGTTATACGCTTTTCAGGCCTGACAAAATACCATCAATATTGTGGTGAATTATTACAATCGTTCAAAGATCTATCTCATAACTTCCTCAGGTTGACTAATATCGCGGGCCATCGCGAAGAAAAAAATTGATTAGATAAGTAAATGTTGGAAAAGATTTCGTCAAACGGTTGAACAGTCTCTAAAAGAGTGACCGAAGGCTTAACAGAAGACGTAAACACTTTTACAATATTAATTATCACTGTATTATAAGCTCTTTCGGTTGTTGGAAACCAGTAAAGTGTCCATCTAATCACAAAGTTCACACCTTTTGGCCAAAGTAACACAGTGAAGTCCCCCAATTACGGGGAAAACAATTTACTGCTTGAAATTAGTTCAATAAACAGTGCAATTTATGGCCTCACCCGAGCGTACGAGCGTGAAATGTTTAGAAATGGACACGATCGAATCCCGTAACATTCGTGGCGTGAACGGAACACCGTTATGAAAATCGAAACCTCCTCCTGCGAAGCCTTTGCCATACGCGCTGCTAAGGGCTGCCCAAGATCCAGCATTGTATTACGACATTTGACACCGAGAGAATCGGGAGGGTCCAGCTGTGTGAGAGGTTGAGTTTCGAGCCTTTACGCACTATTCTGCTCAGGTTATTAGATCCTAGAGCCATTCAACTACTATCGCTCTGCCCTTTTATTAATTCATTGTTCAAGAAGATTATTGTAATTCCTATTTTGGGATTGTCGGTTCGGGGAACTCGTACCTCAAAAATAAGGCTCGATTTTTTCAATCTTATGCTGTCCTTTGCATCCGCACGGAGAACGGTATGGCCTCATTGAACAAAACTTTTACACTGTCCCGGTAATCGCCCCGCAATATACTGAACACACAGAACCCTAAGAATGAGGATTTGCCTTATTCGGACTGTTTTTGGCATATCGGACACCTCCTTCCAAATATGCATTCGCGTGCAACCATCTGCATCCTTGACGCCTCGTAACACTCTGCTTCCTTGCACAGCTCCTTCTTGATCTCATATACCACGCCAGAGAGCCGTTGTGTTATGGTGGCCGAGGTCGAAAAAATATTATTCTTATTTCCTGCTGCTGTCGTTGCGTTTCCTGCCTCGCACACTACTCCCCGTTCTCTTGCGCGCGCGATTACTTTTGATATATTTATGATGAATTTATATGGCCAATATTTCTTCCCTAGAGCGGTAGACCCTTTCCCTACGGCCCCCGCCCGGTAAGGTCCAAGGCGCGCGGTCTGACCCAGAGCGCGGCTCTTGTTGCTCCGGCGTTCTCCACAATGCAAAGCTGGACCTTGATTCGTTTACTTTTGCGTTTTTAGCCCCTTCTCCGGACGCTGGCTGGCTGCGGACGAAGGGAACTGCGAAGAAGACGCTGCTCGGACCGTGCGGCAGCAGCCGTTAGCTTCGCTGGCATCTTGGGCTTCTGACCGCGCGCTATTCAATCATCTCAGCCCGGTTTGGTTTTGTGCCAGACATCGCACTTTTTGTGGCCCCCTTCTGCCTTAACGAGTGCCTTTTCTTGGACTTTCTTGGGCTGTGGCGGCTGCTGCTGCTGCTGTCCGTTGTCCAGCACAATCTCCGGCGTCGTCGTCATCATCATCGTCGTTGGTGGTGGTGTAGTCATAAATTTTGTCCGACCCGATCCCACCAACTCCAACCCACCTTCGGAGAGTGTCCGTTTTTGGAAGGCCCCGACGAAAGAGAACTCCTTCGAGTGCGGTTCGTGCGCTACCAGTTGTTGTGGGCAATTGGCCACCGGAGCACCATCACCAGCCAGCCAGCCAGCCAGCCAGTCAGTGGGCCACAATTTGCTGGCCGCCGGAAGCGTGAAGACGACCGAAGAGGAGAGCTCGGAGACACCTTCCGTGTCTTTTGGCGGGCGGTGCCCAGGAATTGGGTTGCACTTTGGTTGCAACCCAGCTGGTCTTGAAGTTCGGGTCGTAAATACGGCGCGCGCACGGCCCTCGGGTACTTGTGTCTCATATTTTATATCGCCATTTAAAATTTAGTGTTCCGTGTTCGTTTTTCCAGTAGGTAGCGTCGTTTTGGCGAAGGCGAGACTTTTGGGGATTTTTATTCAATTTTTTCTTAAGATTTAGATCGCAAACACAGCAATGAAACTTGGCCACGTTTGGTGTTTGAATTTATGTTTCTGTAACATTTGGAAAGTTTTACTTTTGCTTTAACGTGTTGTTGTTTGAAGGTCCTTGAGTTTTGGTTAGCGAAACGAGCATTAAAAAAAATAGAATTTATAAACATTCGAACCTTTTTCAACTATTTAAATCAACATACTTTGGAAGCAGATCATAAATAATTTGCTAAACAATTGTTGTAGTCTCTAACTTTATACATTTGATGAGTAAAAAATTGCTCTTTTTCTTGTATTTAAATTTCTATTATGCATTCAATTACAAGCGACAGTAATGAAGGATTTTCTGATTAACTGAGACCACCATCTCAGAAAGCAAAAAAAGGATGTTAGTTGGAGTTGAACGTTCCTCCTTGTGGCCGAGAAAACACGTCGAACGCCACGGAAAAGGATCTACATCTTCTGAGCAAAATTGAGCAAACAAATGCTATTAACGTCGCGGATCCGAGATCCTCTATGTGACCTGAAAGTAACCAGCGAAGGACCAAAACTCCACTGAAGTCGTGATTTATTTCAAATTAGTTTTCTTTACTTTCCCTTTGCGAACCAGGCCGACCGAGAGAGTTTCATATCACGACGGGAAGATCTTTCATCGTGCGCTGCCCCCCAACGAGGCTCTAGAATGTGTGTGTGTGTGTTGATCATGAAAAATGCGGTCCACTTTTTGCGGATCTTTTAGCGATTGGTACGCCGGCACTGGGTTTCCCGGAAAAACTGTCCATCGTTTGGAATGCAGATACTCTAGCTGGGCGCCTCCCTATCAAACCGCTGCAATCAAGTCTTTTTCAAATATTTATAACACTTTCACGGGTTTTATGGCTTTCGCGCTTCCTTTAGAGGCTCGGCGGAAAAATCCTACCAAAAATGGGAATAAATTGTAGTCGTCCGTCCGACTTTCGAGACCGTCGGTCCCGGGAACAGCACACGTCACCCGAGGAAGGCAGTGAAAGAGAAAACCGAAACCAATTTCAACATTTGGCTGACAATTGCAGAGAATCCTTTTCCATATAGTGCGAGACACAGCAGCGGCGCCGAGTAATGGCTTCAAATAATCGCCAACCGCAAGACCGGAGAGCCTAGGACGTGGGGAGCGAAAGTGGTCTGCCACAGTCCGCGCCCCGCGCGCGGCGGCTGTTACCATCCATAAACCAACCATCCGATGGGCAGGCGAAATGTGTCGATTGTGTCTCCGTTTTTGCTCCAGCTAGGGCTCCCATAAAAGCTGCGAGTTTGGCTCCACAGGACACAGGCAACCCTCTAGGCAAGTGGGTGTTGCGCGCGTGGTGCTGTAGAGTCTGCGGTTGGTCGCTCTATGGTCGTTTGTGGTTTGCCCGCCCGTGCCTACACCGAGGGAGGTGTCAAGGCTGCTGGACGGTGACGCTTAGAGAGGAGGCGAGGTGTCTGGTCCATTTTTGAATTTCCTATCGCAAAAGTTGGGAGGTAGTGCGGTCCCAGCAGAAATGAGAGATATTCTTTGGGACCCGACAGAGAGCGACAGACCGCCGAGCTGCCGTAGACCAGCGCACCCTAATACCTATACAATAAGCAAAGTTATTAAGTGCAGTGTGGTTATTTATGATGCCCGGAGACACCGCATATTGCCTCTCGGTGTGGTTGGGCGGCAGCCGTGTCGGGAGAGAGACTCCCAAAGTCTGGTCGCTACTCGGGAATAACGACGTTGCGCCTCCGGAACAGCATCACCAAAAAGCTGACACACACAATGCACAGCCACGTTCCAGATGGCTACGCCCGCCGCCGCAAGTCCTATAGTCCCATCCGTAGTTCAAGAGTCGGTGTGGCGCAGCGTAGGTACTGAGATTTTAAAGATAGGCACAGAGGGCCGGAACAAAAAGTTCAGAAGTGGAGGTCCTTTTGGGACCCACTTTAAAAATCTCATAATCAAATAGTGTACAACAGACACAGCCGAGACAGCAGCAGGACTGTGTGGACGCTCTCTGCTAGTGGGACACAATAACAACTAACATAAAAGTTACCGTGCGGTGTGTGTTCGAGCTCCCCACGAGCAACTCGACCCGGGCAAATGGACGATACAGCAGCAGCACCAGAAGTCATTGAGCAGAAAAATCTCATAAACGGACACAGTTCCGGTTGCGTGACCCGCATCATCATCGTTCGAATCTGAAGCGCCGCTTGCATCAAGAGTTATGCCCCAGGGGTACCTCAATTGAGAGAGGACCTGATTTTATAGCGACGGCACACGAGAGCCAAAAACATTCACATTTAAAATTTAATAAGCATTCCTCTGCTGAATGCTGCATCGTTATGCATCGTCTGCAGCTGCGTCAAGTGTTTGAGGTAGCAGAAATGTGAAAATAAACTAAAAATAATGAGACGGTCACTTTGTACTGGGGCTCTACGTACATTCTTCGTTTTAATTATGTTCTCTTGAAATACGATAATACGAAATATGATAAATAATATGTAAATAAAATATAAATATATAAATATATATATAAATAGGCATAATGTTGTAACAATCTCAGATGATCCACAACAATTAAAATCCTGCTGACCGAAGTTTTCTCTACGCTATGGTTGTGCCGGCTGACTGTATGAATGATTCTTCGGCGCTCTACTTCTAGTCAAAGATAACCAGTCTGTTTCTGTCAACTATATGCTACCCCAAAAAAAACCCTTTTTCTCTTAACACGAGGATGAGTTTATGGTGGTGCCCCATAAACCTGTTGCGAAGAATTTTTACAACAGATCGAGAAATAAAAACGAGAAATACATCAACCGGGCGGCGGCTACGCCATGGGTCCTTTCGCCGGCCAAAGCGGCCCAAAATCCATACCTCTTCTTCAAATTCCGGATCACGCGGTGGCTCCGGCGTACAGTAAATCATGGCCCTAATGTGCCATGCTTCGAGAGACGGTTTTATGACTTTTGTGAGACGGTTTTAACGGAATAAGCGGGGCCACAAAACCGAACAGGTCTCCGGCGGGGTCCCACCGGTCGTTCGCTCCTGAAGATCCCCGCGGGCGCGCGCTGTCGCGATCGGGGGACGCATCGGCGATTGACATTTTATAGAGAGGCTGCGCGCCCCATTGAACACAAATGTCATTATTATTTTGAAGTTTCGAGAACCAAATACCAAATCAAAACAAACACACAACCCCGCGGAGTGACAGGCTGCCGCCGGGCCGCTTCTTGTCGCGGCTTGTAAAAGAGTTGCAGAAGGCAAACTCCCGCGGACAGAAGAGACCCACCCCGGTTACGGTTCGACGCCACGTTAATGACTTTACGATTCGTGGTCACTCGAGATGGTCACAACCCGAGCCCCGAGGAAGGTGTCTTCGTGTGTATTTTTTGCTTTGTTGGTTGGTCGCGGTGTGGTGCCGGTTGTTGTTCGTTGCGCAAGCGAGCAAATTTTACAGCCACCTCGTGCTGGGAAATAAATATGCACACTTTATACACCGGAACAGGTTTATTTGTACAATTTACGATGCCATTTCGGTGACCCTCGCGCGCCATGCGATCTTCTCGCTGTTTGCGAAGAATTGTCAGGATTGTGCGCCATTTTCTTCGAACCGTCCTCCAATCCAGGGTTGATAGTTTGTTGAAGGTTATAAAAAAGCAAAAATACGAATTTAATTTTAAATAAGGAACATAAGTGAGAGCCCGCGAGGTTGAACTGTTTGCATAATCATTAAAAGCCGACACCCAGTCGAAGCAATGCAATCGAAGATGGTGTGTGCGATTATAACTACTGTTTGCCTTGGGGGCTGGTATTTACCCAAAGGATTCACACCGGCCCTGCGCAGCTACCCTGCAGCATCAGCAGCGGCCAATGTTATCATTTGCTTCATTAGCATAAATGACATAGTGTGATTACGTTGTTGTTTTCATACTTCTGATTGGGTTGCCGCGTTTGGCGAGAGTCCTGTTTAATCGAGAGAACATAGCGTCTTCAGGCCATCTTAGAATTCCGATTATTTTGGCCGTTACAAAATCAACATCCCTTCCACACTGATTGTAACAGGGGGTTCTTGCTTTGATCCTCGCGAACATTACCCTTAGTTCCCATCGCACCCGGTAACAGAGCAAAAATCGTAAACAAGGAAAGGGAACCAATACGGTTGCGCCGTGAAAAAATGACAGATTTATAAATTACGACCTCATCCACAACATAAAAACCCTTGGCCCGGCGCGGAAAGCGGGTTGCGCGCAATTAAGAAGCAACCGCTTGCCGTCGTCGCACGAGCACACCCAAAAAAGCCTCCGTTTTGTTTGCACAATTGGTGGTGGCGGGTGAAGCAGAAAGGTCCTGCGCGCGCGCGTCGCTGATATCCTGGCGTGAGCCAACAACATTCGGCGATTAATTTCGCATCGCACAGAGTGGGTTGGGGTGCGTTCATCGGTGCATCGAGATCGGATGCACATAACGAGGTGGGTTGTTGGGTTGGTTGCGTATTTTATGACCTCGCCACGTGACACACGTGACGCGACCGTCTGTAAACAAACGCACGCGCACACGCACCACTTAGTGTAGTGAAAGTAGTGCCGTGCGATGAAAACCACAGCGAAAAGAGAAGGAGAGGGCTGGATCGGGACGACCGGCACTTTGCTTTTTAAGCTATTTTATGCTACGAAATGATTTTTCACACGCATTGTCACTGCGGGTTTTCCATTGGGATTTAGCTAGACGCTTCTTCGGTGAGGCCAATAAATATTAGTTGGGCCACTTTTTAGATCTTTTTTCACATCAAATATCTAACTTTTATTGTAATGTTGGGTTGGGTTCTGCCAGTTATCGGTGAGCTATTTGAATGACTCTGACTGACCGGCACCGCTCATTTGTTTCCCTGTTGAAATAACAAGAGTTTTGTTTTGATCATTTAACAGAAGCAAAAGCAGTAAATTTCCTCTCCTCTTCGTCTAATATACAGGGTGGTCCATTTGAAGTTCTTTTTTTGAACTTCCAATTACTTGATGTTTAAGACGTCAAACTTAATTCTGCAAATTGTAATCATTTAGTATACACTTTGAAATTGACGAAATGATACGTTTTACGCTTGAAGAAAACTGGGAAATATTTTAAATTTAATTCCAAAGTGGTAGGTCGTCAAATCATTCGTCAAAAGCACATTTCATTGAAGCTCATTTTCACCTCGGTGGCTATGTTAATAAGCAGTATTGCGGTTTGGAAAACCCACAAATCGTGCAAGAGAAGCCAATGCATCCACAATAAGTGACTGTTTGGTGCGGATTTTGGCTGATTGGTTTGTCGGTGAAATTGAAGCTGAGAACTTGGACGGCGTTTGGTTTCAACAGGGCGGCGCTACGTGCCATCGAAAAGTATTAAGCCGTTTTTATTTTATAACGAAATGGAAAAAAGAATTCGGGCTGGGCCACCCTGTAAAATTGCAAGTTCTCTAGCTAAATACTGTAGAGAAAATATTTCAAACTTATTAGAAAAAATCTTCGAATAGCTGCCTTATGAAAACATTGAAATATTAAAATAGGCGGCAGGTTCAATATTACTAAACTTATTTATTGAGACTTGCTATATTATGGGGGGAAAAGGATAAAATAGATGTCTAGGCTTTTGTGAAAAAGTATGTTGTCAAACCTTTTTACTTGGCCAGTTGAGAAAAGCATTCACCGGTCTTTGAAATGTCAAAACCTGAGTGACATCCCTGTTCTTCGTCGATGTTACATTTCGGCTCCACCAACCACACTCGCGTGCGCACATTCGCGTAAAATGATTAATTTACATGCTTACGAAAACAAACGGCTTTCCATCACTCTCTGTTAAGCCAGCCTGTTGCTCGTTGGAGACCGCCCCCCGATGCCGCCTTTTACATCACTCGCTATCGAGTGTGCCAGGTCCTCCTCAAAAGCGAGAAACCGCGAAGGATGAAATTTCAATTGGCCTCGACCACCTCGCATTTGTCGAAGACAGCGAGAGGAACGACGAGCAATAACTTTGCAGCATCATCATGTAGCGAAGCCACGAAAAAGACACCCAATAAATCATCGCCGGAAGATGATCGTCGCCGGAATCGCGAGGTTCCAGACAGAAACGAGTCGCGGGACATAACGCCAAATGCGTGTCGCCTTCTTATCGGTGTTGTGTTCGCCCCGTATGTGCTGTGATGCGGCTTCTTAGTCAAAATATCCTAGCAATCCTGTTGCAAAGACGATGCATCTGAACCATTGTGCTCGTGTCGCCGCACGGTGCGTACTAGTGTTTCCGGTAAAACGGAAGCTTTGGTCCCTCTTTTTGCCTTCCATTGCGTTGTTACTCGCAGACACACACACCGACCGTAGAAGAAATGGGAAAATTCGTAATGAATTTCTTTTGTTTGTTTGTTTGCTCAACGATGCGGCGTCGGCTGTTTGTTTGACTTTCTTCCGCCGGTTTGGGCCACCGGCCAAAGACCCCCACCAGCACAAGATACGGCTTCTTGATTAACTGTATAGCACACCACCGCGTCCGTCTTACGTCGCCATCCGCAGGACTACAGGCGTTGCTCCGGAAGTAGGCACCGCACGCGCACAGGACGCAGATGTGTGTATATAAATCCCGCTCCCGCTAATAACAGAGCGTCGGGCGAGGTGGAAGGCCATCAAGGAACCATTTGTTTAACTCCGGTCCACGCCCCCTAGTCAGCTCCTTTCCTAGGAGTTCTTCTTTCGCCTTTCGGAATCGGCGAACTCCAAATGAAGCCGTACATGGAACGATAGCGCACACAGAGCAAGACAGCTCTTTAGCAGATGTGGAGTTCGATTGTTTCTCATGAACCCCCAATAATGGGGGTCTACTATGCGGGGGCTTACACATCAGCTGGTGGTCCCCTGGTGCCGTGCCGTGCCGCGACTTCGAACAGTAATTAGACGATGCAGGGGAAAGTTCCAACGCCACTTATTCCAATTTGAAAACAAATTGCCCCAAATGTGCCTCCCACCGAGGGCGTGTGGTGTGGTGTGTGTTGTTGTTACTCAAGGGCTTCTGGTTAGCCGTATACTTGACGAGTTTAAGCCATTTCGGTCGATCCGTCAGGGGGGATGGATCAACGATAGGGCGAGAGAAATTGGTATCATTAAACTTTTGGCAAGTATTCCAACTACTTTTCGAAGACTGCCGCAAACATTGGAGAGGGACCCATCGACACGGATAGGAGTGTCTTCGGAAGTGTTGTTTCGAGCAGCGCCGGGAGTGCTGGAAACACTTTCAAATTTTCTACAAAACGGTTGAGGGATCGGAAGAGTCACTGAGGCAGACATGAAGGAAGCCTTAGGATAAGGTTTGAAGTGGTCGCTACATAAACGAACGCAACACCACACACCTAAGAGAACCGTTCAGTTACTGTGTATCTATTTATTTTTTGAAACCACGAAACACGGCTCCGAAGACCGAGGCCAGGATAAGTTCCCGGATACAGTTTCTTGTTCCCACACAATCGGGATTCTCGTAGAGTTTCCAGACCAGACCAGGTGGTCTTATGAAAAATTGTAGGTGCCAACCGATAAGCAGCTTGTCGCCTGCACCGTGATTATCCTGGGGGTGGCGGGTCCTCATAAGTATCCCGAAATGAGAACCGCGACGCCGTAAGACGCAGGTAATCTGATACGAGGCATGAAGGAAATTTTTTTGTCGGGGTGTTGCGTTAATGATGTGTAATCTAATTAACCAACCGTCGTGCCAGGACGTTTCACGCCCGGTCAGAGACCTCTGGAGGTTTTTGTGGGGGGCTCGAAAAACCGCTCCAGACTAGACGTCGAACGGGACGACACTCCGAAGACGGAAACTCACCTGGAATGAGATAGAAACAGAAAATGAGTGTTAAATGTACGTTTTGAGAGTTGTTTGGAATAAACTTTACTTCTAGTTAGTGACTTCACTATCACCAATAAGGTGTAGCGATGCTTCCCGTTCCCATTTCGGTTTTCGAATGCACCATTCGGCACCATAAAAGAGTCCGATAGCTGCATACGAAGCCACCAGGAACCAACTGTCGCCTTCTCTGCGATCGAAAGTTCGTTTTGTTGCGCGAATCTACTCCTACAGATGTGGCTCGCGCTTTTTAGTCGAAACCGGCAACCACCTTCTCTCTCTCGAGGGTATTTTATTCTTTCATTCAATTCCCCAAAATGTCACTTTTGTGCCACGGATGCAAAGCCACATTCAACATACGGCAAAACTACATATGCTGAATGACGGCGGGCCATCGTAAATTGATTTGTCGGATATGCCGCACTAGAACCCGGTACTTCTGGGTTTCGAAACCGTGCATTGAGCTGCGAATCTGGAGAACACATTTTCATAGAATTGGGCTCCATGGAGACCGCTTTCCGGTAGCCGTCCGTCATCAGCATGGGAAACCTTTCCGGAAAGTAGTGAAAAATTGGTTGACAACCAGCATCATAACTACTTCTTGCTAACTCTGTCTGTTCGACAGTATTTGGGAAGAAGTACTTAAAAGAATAAATATAATATTTTACTATCTTATTACTATTTCATATAATCCGTTTTATACACAATTTAATAATATTTAACATTGATAGCTCAACAAATGTACAAAAATTACAGTCTGTCCCAGGCCGTTACGGCTTGTTTGCTGAACTCCAAAAGCCCCTCACAGGCACGCCGATTGACAGTGGGTGCTTCGCTTCGAAGTGCTGAAGCATGTTATCTGTCCGATTTGTTTCTAGTTGGACTTCACAAGCCACAAAACTCCGTCTCCGTGATCATTCCGACAAAAAGCGGACAAGTTCTGGGGCGCTGCTGCTGCTCGAAAACACTCTCCCATTGCGCTATAGCGCTTCGGCACCGGGCAACGTCTGATGTTGCACCATAATGATGTTAAATGGCGTAAATCGGGGACTCATCGAAAACTAAATGGACAACCAACTCATGCAAGGCGGCCGGCGGACGACCGAAAGCGACCGAAAGCAACCGACGGCGTTGACGGCGAATCGAACGGACGACGACAGGCGCGAACGGCCGGCCGTCCTGTCGCAAATATCGGAAAAGGACTCCTTGTGGGAGCCTCAAATTAGGAGTGGGAGATTTGGTGGCCTGCCGGAAACGCAGCATCCCTCCCCGGACGGACGGACGACGACGACGACGGGAAGAGACCACTTTCATTGTATAACTAAGTTACGGAACTTTAGAGAGACCCCCGCCGTCCGACGTAGTTAACGTCGTGGAGGACCCTCTCTCGTCCGGTGTGTCGCCGCGGTACGGGAGCGAATCCTTCCCGCCGGGGCCAAATCTCCAAATCATGGGCGGACGGGTTTTGCGTACTAGAAATTAATTTCATTTTACAAGAGGTTCGCCCCCTGAAGGGGCTTTTCTGGCTTCCGGTGGTGCTCTCTGCCGGCACTTATTTTCTAGTTCAACGAATCGACTCCCGGGTGCGAAGTGGGAAGCCAAAGCCCCAGCACCCCAGCGCTGCTCTTCTTTCCGGTCCCGAAACGGACGGACGACAGGTCGTCCTTCTCTGAGCACTTCGACGCAATCGACGGGCGGCTCTCCGCTGAAGAGCTCTAAATGAGTTTGGAATCGATTGCCTCTGTTGGAATGTCCTGACGTCGCGCGCCATGCTCCGGGTGCCACGTGGTGTGGAATTGGAACCGCTTCCATAGTTGCACGAGATGGAGAGGAGCACACACATTAAAAGCTTAATAAACTTTGGCAACAGGAGATGCGGTGTTCCACTTCACCCTTCCGTCGAGTGGCCTCTTTCGGCCGCAGTGGAGTGCATGTTGCTTTTAATAAACGCAACATACGAGCGAACTCCAAACAAGTGCACCATAATTATCTTCTAAACATATTATCGTCACGGCGTTTCGGGAATGATTCACAAGCCTCGCTACAAGCCGTAGCGTACACAGCACACCGCAGGAGATATGAGAATCAGAGCACGGAAAAGGATGTTTGCGTTTCGGGTACATTAAAATCGGGCAAACTAGGACCATGATGATGCTTGTGAAATAATGAAAATCGACTGTTATGCGCGCGCTGCCATCGAACGAGTTTCGCTAAACAAACATCAGGAAGCGCGTCAACCGGCGGGCGCCCACAGGATTCGGCAGCCAAGTAATTAAGGACCTCTTCGCGCCGCGCACAACGTTTCACATGGCCGACCTTAGTATCACTCCCTTCGGGCGTGAGTTATTAATGATCGAAGTCCTAAAACTTCAACATCGCCCACCGGTGGTGGTCTCTCTATTAGATTCGTGTGATAAAAAATATATGTATAGAGTAAGTGCGAAAGAGAAGGGCACCGTACCGTAACAGGCTCTCCTGAAGACATCGCATTCCTAGTTTGCATCCGCGTTTCCGGTTGGCCGGATTTTATCGCGATCGGGGACGCGATATTATTTTAAATATGCTCGGGCTCGGGCCTGGGGCGCGCGATCGCGGCGGGCGTTAATTAAATTAGTTGAGCCCCATAAACGATCGGAACACGCCCTCCACTGGACGGCCAAAGAGCACATACATTAACAAACAGCTCCTCCACCACACGCACAGCCCGTCAGCGATGCGTGTAAAAACTCGGAAGGGATGGTCGTGTGCGCCGCCCGGTTTTCATCGCGCGCCCTCTCGTTCTTTGGAATATTACATAAAAATGAAAATCATATAATTATGCATTCCGGCGAGAGAGCGAGAGAGAAGGAACCGTTGACTGGCTGGCTAATTAATTCCTTGTAATTATAAGATAAACGGTCGAACGAACACACACACCACAGTTCGGAATCATTAACTTCAAACAAGAAGCTGTGATGCGCGCGTCAGAAGTCAGTCGCGGCAAGCGGTTATGAAAAACCAAAACAAAATAAATATATTCAAATGTTAACTTTTCAAGTACTGTATGTTTACGATTTTCCCCTAATTTTCCTATTTCCGTTCTCCGTTCATCATCATTTCGTAGGCATGTTTCCGTTTCTTTTCAAATTTATTGTTAAAGATTGTGAAAATTTGAATAAGCGGGTGATTATTCACTAAAAATGGGTGGATTAAATGACAATTAACTTTCACCTTACCGTGGGACGTTTTGGGATCGGTATGACGAACGCCATTAATCATAGCAAAAATAACCTATTTTTCGATTAATGGTTGCGGGAGCTTCTACATTTTCTGTTGTGCGGCGATATCCTGTCGTTTAATTTTGTGCCATGTCGAACACATTTGCCTCCGGATTTGAAATTAATTTTGTCACTACCGGACCACAGTCGACCTGCTGGCTGGAGGAACCACCTTATCAAAGGATAAGACGGATACACGGATAAGACAAAACAAATAAACATCATTATCACCCCGGCCGCCCCCGAGATGCTATCCTCTTCTCTCACGAACCGCCATCCCCGATCCCCTCACCAAGGGAGCGGACAGGGCATAATAAACTCGTTCCGAAGCCGTAGAAAGCGAGTCAATTTCGATTAAAAATCCCGTCGGTTCGCCTGCTATCGTAGCATGATTTGTACCGGGGTACAACAACCGACGCTTCGCGCAACAACACTTTGCGGGTGAACAAATAAAAAACCGCCAGAGGGCCAAAAACCGATTCGGGGCGACCCGTGCTCGAGAAAGAGAGAGTCTGCAAAATAAAACATGAAAAATGAAACTTGGCGGGACGTGTTTCGTTTATCGAATCGTTTAGATCAAAACACGAACCAATTTAATGTTGCGCGCATAACCAACACCACCGGCAACACCGGGACGCGCGCGGTCCGGAAAGGAATCACTTAGTTCGATCTTCGAATTAATCATTATTTTTTTGTTGGCTGCTCTTCCAAAACGGACCCCGTGGGGTGGTGTTGGGGCGGCGCTGTTGAGCCCACCACCAGCCCGGGGAGAGGATTCTTTTGTAGATTCTAGTTTACTTCTTCGTTTACTTCGGGACCCGGACGGTCAGCACCGTAGCTGCGCTTGCTGACCGAAGACCTCATGCGGATTCATCATTTATTCAAAGACACGCAGAGGTGGTAGCAGAGACGTAACGGCGCGCGCACTGGGAAAAGGTCTCGGGTGGGCACGTACACAGCCCGGCGGAAGGGAAGCTCCGTCGCTGGTCGAACACCGCCCGATTGAGCCGATAATCAGGCGGGTCTTCGAAGGCCCGGACTAAAGTCGTCTAAGGTCGCCTTGATCACGTCCACGGGACTTCATTACGGAGGAACGTCCCCGGAGGTGGTGATGGTGGTGGTGGCGTTGGTAGTTATCGAGAGCTGCTCGCTGCTTAGAGAATATGTTTTTTTTTACGCTGCAGAGATATAGTACCCGGCACCAGCAGCAGCCAGAGCAAACCTTACAAAAGAGAGATTAGGAACATCGAAGGTTTCACGAGTTTTTGGTCAAAGTCGTGCGAGGCTCGGCCAGCGAGCGGTCAGCGAGTTCTCGGGTCGCTCGGGTCCAAGCAGGACGACACACAGCGGGAGGTTCCGGCCGGACCCAAGCGAACTGATCCCCGATCAGATTCGATTCCTCGAACGCATATGTCTCCGTCTCTTGTGTGTTGCCCCCTGCCCTGGTGCTGGATTAAGGGGGTCCTAGGGTTGCTTTCATGCGCTGACCAGATCCTTGGGCACTGATTACGGAAGGTAACAGCGAAAAATGGAGAGCAGCTCGGTTTGGAAAAAAGGAGGACGACAGGCACGACACGCCAAGATAAGAAATGAATCACTTATTCCTTCGGGTGTGTGCGTGTGACCAAAGCTTTCTTTTTAGTTTTAATATCCTCCATTGAAATTTAAATCAGTTACAGTAGATCAATCGAAAACTTTTTAGAGAATCAAACAAAACAAAATAATATTTAGTTTGTAGTAGAAGTCGAAGTGGAATCGTATAATTTCTTACAGTAAAAATCGTAAGATTTAAAAAGATAAGGTTTTTTTTCTATTTGTGAATGACTTTTTGGGTAAATTCCGAACATAATCAAACCACCGTGTGATCTGAACAACTTCAAACACGACCAATAAGCAGAAGGCAATAAGGAAAAGAATCTTTTTAATTTGCATTCAGCATCGAGAGATCAAAGAAGAACTCACAGGCCACAGACAGATCACGGGAGGATTTTGCGTCAAAATCCCTGGCCAGTGTAAATCAATTACCATCTTGGCTTGGGGTGAATTTCGCCTTCGTTCTGGTCAATTGGCTGGGGCTGGGGGTTCTGCGAACATCTTGACACGTTCCGCACGGATTTTATTTTTGGTCCATTTTATTTCTCCTCGGCAGAACCAACGCACGCTATTCGAATGAGATCAATGTCTGCGTTGGCGGCAGCAGACATAGGTTCAAAAAACAAAACCCCCAAAACACGAGTGATATTCTCTTGGTTCACGTATTTCATTTATCATTCTGACCCGACACTGACACACGGAAGAGCCCCGTGAGCCGAAAAAGGCTTGTAGCCATAACATAAGTAGAGTCCAATTTATGTTTTTTCGTGAATGCCTATTTTTGGACAAGGTTTAATTAATCTGTCAAATCGTGCATCGGACTGAGGCTGTAGCTAATGACGTTTTGCAAAGATTTCTCTGCATTTGTTAATAATAAATTGGTTCGATACTTCTTCATCCAGTATCTTTATTTCAAGCTCAGCCTTCCAATAGATAAACATTTAAGTCTCAGCTAGAGGAGGTCCATAAGTCAATCACCATACTGACCCAAAAAGTGAAACTCTGTTTGGTTGGACGTTACCCAAACATTCCCACGAGCCTAGCTCGATTTAGGTCAACCACCACGGTTAGAACGCAGAAAAAGATTCTTACTTTGGAGTCCTGTGGCGCTTTGGTGAAACCAAACAGCTAGGCCACTGCACAGCATGTTCATGGTTTTCTGGGCAATAGGATACTAGAGGCACAACCAATCCACCATATTTGGGATCTTAAAGACATCTGGAAACTATTACCAGAAGTCCGCGTTGGCCAGCCGCCAGTTCGTGTTGCTGATGTGTACACATAATTCTGTTCGTACCCAACTCAAACGCACCGTAATCCGAGCCCAACGCCGTCAATTACCGGAGGCTGCGCACCAAGAGAGCCGAGAGGGATGTACCGAGAGGGATGTATACGTACTCGTAATTTATGCTGCCATCCCCGACTAGCAACAACTCACGTTATCTCCCGCGGAGAAGGATGTTGAAATCGTACGCCAGCCAATTAATCCATTCGCACCAAACAAATCTGGTTCACTTTTCAACGCAGGCTCTGCCCTACCATGATGGCCTCCTGATGGTGGCCGGCAGCGTGTTCGAAAGTCGAAAACTATCCAAATACACACTTGTGGGCGCTCTGCTGGTGAAGGCCTGCGTGTACAGCCAATTTGGGTCGGGACAAGTGTTTTGACAGCCCGACCGACGGTTGCTATCGATTTAATTTCTTCACCCAAGCGCCCACGCTTAGAAAGATGTTTTCTGGGGGCTGCTCTGCGCGAGAGAAGTCTCGGCTCCGATAACTACATTCTCTACCAGCATTAGCTGGTCCTGAGAAACTCACATTGGAAAGGGCACCACTTGAAAGACGCACTCTACGAAATATTTTTGAAGATCGTGCCGAACCACGCCAGTCACGATCATATCTCGCTGCCATTGTGACGTGTAGTGATGGAGATGATCACAAACACTAGGCACCGCTAGGAGTTTGGACATTTGTGTGGAGTCGAGAACTGGGGAAAGAATGTGCATATAAACGCACTATTTCAGAGTCATGAACCTGTTACACCCATGCAACGCAACTTGTACGAGAGGCTCAAGTGTCATAAATGAAACAAATTTCCATAATACTTCGATTACGCCACGACTTGTCGTACTCCTCCTTCCAACACTGCCTTATCCACCAGATTCGGCCAGAGAGCTGGACTTTGGCCTAGGAGGCGAATCGTGTCCAAGGCACTGCACTACTACAAGCGCCCACAAGCTGTCAGCTGACGTAAAAGGAGGCGGTGGAGGTGACTCTTAAGAAAAGTGTTTGCCGAAGAAGCGCAACAGCACTCGAGACTCGGGGCTCGTCGTCTTCACAGTCAAACGGATCGCGGGTTGGGGAATTTGAAAACTTATGAAGCAAACCTCCTCTGCTGGCCGGCATCGTCAACTCATTCATTTTAGCTTTGTTATTTCATTTCAGGGTTTTCGTTCTCGATTGTTTATTTACTCTACGATCGACAAATGGGCCCATCATTTGGCTGTTGGGCGCGATGGCATTTTTTATAGTTCGGAACTTCTACGGATTTGGCCTAGAAGTGGTGTTCACAGCAGACATTTGTTCAAACTCGGTAAACGCGAGTTGAAATCGTGTAAGATAGTGGACAATGGCTAGAACCAGTAAAACTTTCTTGGCAGACGTGACTGTTTCTTGCCTGTATCGGTATGAGGAACTGACTGCAAGTTGGGACTGGGGAAGCAGTAGTAGATATCGAATCGTTAATCGGTAATCGAAACAGAATGTATCTTTTGAATGCTACAATTCCATACGCTTCGTGATAGCTCATTGAGATGTAATTTAATTTACTGAGCCACGAGCTTATCGTGCGCCTTCCAGGGAATTCGAGGGCACTGTATTTGGAACAAGTTTTGAGCAGTTGCCGATAACTCACAAGAATGTGTATGCAGCGCGCGCGCGCCTGGGAACAGCTCCAATGATGGGAGAAACCAACGCAGTTTAGCACACAGCGCCGAGGTGTAACCAACAGCCTTTAACCTAATCAATCAATTTCACTCGAACCGGAAGAAACGGACTCAAATTGTTGTGTCCGGCCGCCGTGGTGTGGCCGGCCAGTAATTAACTTTGTCTGCCCACAGCAGCGCGCGGCCTTCTTGATGATGTACATTTACCCGGGGAACGAATTGGGGGGTCTGGTGGCGGCAGCACTACTGGTCAAACGCGCTCCTGGGCGCAGCAGCAGTTCTGAGAGAGACCCCTGCTTCCTACTACTCTGGCATTTGGTCCTTGAGTTAATTAGATCAATATGCCAGAAACATGCCTACGGCTTTCGTGCCAGCTAGGTAAATGTCTCGAGGCGCCGACCACCACCCAGAAGAGCGAGACGGCGGCGTCCGGAGTATATAGTTAAGGCGTAGACAAACTAAATACGGCGGTGACGACCGTCACTGGCGGATCTGAGATGTGGCTCGATTTGCTCGTCCAAGGTGGAGGAAATTGGTGCTATCCCCACACGTTGGGCAGGAACGGTTATGGTTCTCCCCGCCGGTTGGTCGGTCGGTAATGAGAGGTGGTACCAGATGAGCTATCGGGACACGTTTGCCCTCTGGACACACAGGGCGGGCAATTAAGTCATCAAATCGCCGCATGGAACACGCAAATAACTTGCCCTACTATTCGCACCTTCAATTGAGAGGCGCACGAAAATCCGTCATCTGCTGCTGAGGTGAGTTAGTTCGCACCTTTAAAAGACTTAAACGGGGATGCAGATCGGCCTCAGGATTCTTCAACTTCTAACGTTAGACACACAAATAAATCTACACTCGGACGATAATGATTTGTTGTTAGCATGCGTACTTGAAATGAAACAATTCTTTGGTTACTTGTAGAGGCAACAAAAAACCGTGAAACACAAAACGTGTACTCAAAACCCAATATAAAACCCCGTTTAGTAATTATCCACTTCATCAGCAGCGATGCGGCGATGTTTGCGGCGCGCAGAGAATTGCGCCTCCAATAATTATGTGTTTGATTGCATTCAAAATTCGAACTCTCAATCACAGCGGAGAGTTAGCAGTTGCTCGGTGTGTTCACAGGCGAGATGGAAGAGTTTTATTAGTGCATTGTGCTGCTGCTGCTTTGCCTGCAGCCTGCAGCTTTGGAGCTCGCAAAAATTTATCACTAATGAAGAGGAAACAATAAATACCAGCGCCCAGCAGCAATCAGAGGAACAGTGAAGTGCATCAAAAACGAAAATAGTAAAACCAAACTCAAAACGCCAATGAAGAATCCACCGATACGCTCGCTGTGTGTGAGTGAACAATAGAGAAAAGTGGAACGTTTTGCGCGCTTGATTTATGCTGTGCGGCCGCCCGCTGCTGCCATTAAGGATCCGCGCGCGAACAACGCCGATGATCGCGCGCAAAGCAATATTATATTTTAGTCAGTCCCTGTTTTTTGCTGCCCTCCCATGGCAGTAGTCGAACAAAGTTTTGCATAACTATTTTCATTGTTGACTGACGATCATCATCACGGGGGCAAATGAAAATTTGCGTGCTCAAGTTTTTCCCTTTTTATTTTGCAGCATAATGTTTTTTTCTTTTTCGCTTTCGTAGCGAGTTGAAATATCATTGGATCATTTCTTTTTTCGAACCACTTTGGGTGCGCAGTGTGGCATGATTATGCATCGCTTATGTTCCTGGCCACGTGCACCAACCTGAGTTTGATGGAGTGCATTGTTTGAACCAAAAATTGTGATTGGCTGACTGATTTGATTTAATAGACTGAAGGTGATAGACTAAACGAAAAAATGTGTGACTCACGATCTGTCTGTGACGAACACCGCAACGAGTGTGCAAAAAAACATTCATTGCCGGTTAATGGCATTTCAAATCGAGTGCACCGAGCATTAGGTGGCCCCCAGTGGCCCAAAAAGGTGAAAAATATGCTCCCATCGAGAGAAAGAGGGCTAATTGGTTTTCGGCGGGTGTTATTTTTCCCGTTCATCATCGCGATGCTAAACTCTAATGCTCTGCGTCGTGCGGTGAACTCCACATCAGAAGTAGCAGTCAAGAGAGTACCACATATGTACATTCCGAAATTTGTTTCCATCTATTTGTGTTCCGCTTTTCTTCAAACTCCGCACGCCTCCGGGCGAAACGGTTTCGAGTGTAAGACAAGCACAAATTGTGATTCGAAATGCAAACAGCCTCGCGCGGCGCGCTTTGCTGGACACGTCCAATTAGAAACCCGCGAGTGGTAGGAAAATATCTCCTCGTGGCTAATATTTGACACGGCCGAGAACTCCAACGAGCGAGAGGTGTCCTCGAGAGATCCAAACAGCGACGAGAAGGGCCCGAGTGAAGTGCGTCCAACACGAAGGCGAGGAATGAGAAACACACATCGCGTAAATCTTTGTCGGACACACACACACACACACACACGGACACAGCAATCTGGAGGGCAAGAACCACTCTTCAACAATTTAGTTCCCTCGCCTTTGCACCACCACGCATCAATCTTTCAAGTTCATATTTTATTTCAACAAGTTTCTGGATACCCCCAACGGTGGGTTCTCCTGCGGCATCCTCAAAACTTCTGAGGGCTCCCCAGAATGAGCGAGAGAGGGACGCATACACATACGTTGGTCTCGCGTGCCCTGATGGGCGGCGGGTTGTTTTTTTCCCCTGCATTTCTCGTTTCATACTTTCGCCCTTCTTGCGACCCGCGCCGCCACAAGAAACAGCATTTAACAAAAGGCATAACATTTTGACAGCTTGTTAACCGGTCGATGGATCGCTCTTTGTAGGACCCCCAAAAACTGGCTGGGCCCTGGCACTGGTTCAGGGTAAGGGGTCGGTGTGTCCATCAGTGCGCGCGTTTACCTTTCGTTTAGTTGGGGGGCCGCCGCCAGAATCCAGAAGAATTGAGCATTTTGAGCCTCATAAAGTTGAAGTGAAAAGACGTGAGACGAAACGAGAGAAACGTGCGGACCAAAAAAACATCATTACCTGTCGTTACACAAACCACGCTCTGAAAGTCGGTAGCAATCGAACTACGACGCAACACGCCCGAGAGTAATTTGTTCTTCTCGGGTTCCACAATCCACAGTGCGTGGCGCAGCAGGAAATCTTATTCCTGCGCACATGGCTTCTTGACGGCTTGGGAAGAGAGAGCGTTGTGTTCATCAAAATTTGGTTATGCCCTTCGGGGTCCAATGGATCGCGGCGAACCACCCCAGACGAAACCATCCATCCTGATCAATCAGCATCGGACGCGATGGAAGTCAGATGGAAGGGAACGGGGACCTAGAGACGAGCGCGCTGTCGGAAAGTCTGGATAAATAATGGAGGTCGTAAAATCGATTACGGTTGACCCTCGTTAGCACAGCGCCCCGCGCGATATCTCGTGGGGGTCGATCGATCGTCCACGTTCTGGTCCGGGTCCAGTAGTGGGTTGATGATCGTTGCCGCCGTCCGGGAGAATCGATTTTCGGACTAACGCAGTTTGATTGCCGGTCGGTTTTCTTCGTCTTTTCGTATGCTGTGTGTCGCTGCACGACCAAAGAGAGGTCAAAGATTGTGTGTGTCGACGAGGGGGAGATCAGAGATCAACTAGTCGAGAAAGATCGTGGTGCATCCACAAAACCCTCATAAGTGATCCTCGGTTTACCCTAGGTCAAACTTTTTCGTGGTACATCCATCAAAATCTTGTCTCTCGGTTTTCCGAGGTCCGAAGCTCCAAGTTTTTGTGAAGCATCAAAACCAGTAAGGAAGGGCCGCAGTTTAATTGATTCTTCGAAGTGTCAAACAATCCCCGGGGGCGGATCATCACCTGCCTCCAAGCCCACACGGAATAAAGGGCGGCGCTTCCTCCAATCTGAAGTTATCTAGCTCAGACCATCTTTATAATCGAACTTTAAAACCTGACGTCTGTTTCCATTAGCTGTCCCGGACTGTTGAGGGGGGCTGCCCACTATTACTGAACCCTTTGGCAAGGATTAGAAGACGTTCAACCGTTAAACTGTCAACCTCAATCTCAGGAAGACATCAAACCACTGGGCAGCTGAACTTGGGGACTTGTTTCAATTAAGCCCACCACTTGTGCAAGGCAGTTTCTTAGTGACGTTTAGGCTCGAGATTCGGTGTTTGGTCAGCGTAAATTGCATCCAACACCAACACATCGCAAGCAACGGACGCACATCAGAGATGTTCTTCTCGGTTGGAGGGTTTTCGGAGTCCCCCGTGGGGTGCACATCAAAAAGAGAGCAGGGATTTGTGTTAACTACACAATATGTTGTGAGTCCAAGCCCAATATGGTCCTCCATTTCTTGTGACCAACGCTCACACTGTGGGTCGTGTACCATGTGAGTGGACAATGATTAATAAGCCCCATGAAGTGCAGATAAATCGCTGCCACAAAGAAGAGACTCCAAAGCGTACGCGCCAGAGTAAAAGCGACAGTTTTAATAGGCCTTACACCGTCGGTCGGTCGCCGCCACGTCGTACCCTTTTTGCAGATGGCAATGGGCGGCGAATCGACCAAACACATTTTTGCGTGGGATTTGCGTAAGGTCTGTGGCGTAAATTATGACCACCATCAACGCCCGATGACGGCCGGCCAACTAACTCGCGCGGCGCGTAGGTTTTCGACGGTAGATAAATGTTTCTCCAGAGGTCGTGTATGCCCCACGCGCGCCCGTTACAGTTTACTTTCGTAGTTCGTAGTTTTGCGTTGCTACAAAGTAACGTTATTGAACCAACGTCATACTTGGTGCATTGGGAGAAATCGATTTTCGATTCCTTGGAGCCTCCTTCTCCAATCGTAGACAAGCTCTCCGGAACTTTGAGTAACGTTCTCCGATAAATATGCCGCGAGTAGGCCGTGAGTGTGACACGACGAAACCCTGATTTGTTGCCGCAGTTTGCAGATTTTCCAGGAAGGTCGACAGAGGGACGTGACGTAGCCCAGCTGGTGACGCATCATTTGGGTTCATTCGTGGTTCGCCGGCTGAGTGGCATAGTACGCTGAAGGGTCCTCAAATTACATCCAGCAGCACCATACTCCATCGACCCGGTGGCGGCTAGGAGGGTGTCTGGATAAGGATCTCCCAACTAGGAGGACGCGCACTCGGCGTCAGTCCGCTCGCACGGCACACTGATAGTGTCAGTGTCGAGAGATTTCGAGTGAACGGTTAATGCGATGTCGGCGACAGCGGCAGCAGGACACTACGCACCGACGGGGGACACCCCTTTCTCTCTTAACGTGCGCGTGTACGTGAAGTGTTGCTATTATTGATCCCCTGGCAACGCCGCCAGGAATTGTGGAATAAGGGCCACCCAGTTAGCAGGCAGTTTCAAGCGACTTTTATGCAATGCTAGCTTACATTATCCTGGAGCCGTCTGCGAACCCGCCGTTCGTCTTCTCTTCATAAGCCGCTTCTGACTCTTGTGTCAGCAGTCAGCAGTCAGCTCTCGCAGGACGAGAGCAAATTTTGCTTCTTTCACAACATGGCAACGCATGAAAGATGGAACAAAAATTTGCTTATCATTCTCTCCCGCCGCCCCGATCCGGTGGGGCTAGCAAAAGCGCATAATGAACGCAGATCCGATCCGGTGGTCTAGCGCGCCGCCTAGACACAACAACACGTCCGGTCTTCCTTCAAAGGCCAAACGCAGTGTGTCTGACCTAGCATTATGCGAGAACTCAGCAAACACTTGACGCACACCACGTACACGCTGCGAAAGTAGGGTTAGGGGGCGCGAGGTTCACAGGGCAGCGCACAGTAATTAAGTCTCGAGACAAAGGACGTTTCGCACTTGTGCCGGGGCCGTATAATTGGATGACGTATCATGGCATCAGCTCCTCGGTAGTTGGCCGTTGGCTCCAGTCGGCTCTCGTATCGGTCGTACACGGTAGGCGAGATGGAAAGGTGCGTCCAGTTGGTGGCCAAAAAGTTTAGCAAATAATTACTATTACGGTCACAGGAGCACACGACGGCGGGGGCTCTGTTCTCATTGCATCTTAATCTTCCCCGGGGTCAGGTGAGCCAGAGCGTCAAAAGCCGACACCGTAGATGGGCGGGAAAACTTTCGTAATCTAATTTTAATCACCCATAATGTGGTGGCGCACATTTCAGAAGCGCAGCCTGCTGCGTGGATATATCTAAGGGCACAAAAATAACGGTAACGCTCGTCTGGCGCACTCCAGTTGGACCGTTCGTGCTGGTTTCTAGACATGTCGCCCGCTGCTGTCAGACCTCCGTCGGCCAGAAGCGACCAGGATGAACAAGAAGGACACATCCGATGCAAAAGACTCAGCCCGTCGTTTTGCTGAATAGTTCGTCGAGTGCTTCGTGCATCTTAAGCATTCCTGGCTGAAGTGTACATGGGGACAGGAGCTTACGGAAAACGATGTTATTCCTTCTCGTCAGTGGCGAGATGGGGAGAGTTCCCAAGCGTAGAGACTGAAAAGGGCAGCATAAAGTCTGTATGGTGTGCTTTAAAATGGCCCCAAAAGCTTCACGGTGTGTGCAATAAACGTTAAATGTGAAACGAGAGTCACCGTCAGGCTATCGTTTTGCCACAAAATGGGGAGCGAAATCGTTATGTGCACGGTAAGTAATCTACGTGACCTGTCGGGAGGTCATAAAAACCATAACGCAACTGCGACTGAGAAGATCTCTTCCGCCTGTCGAAACGTCACGACACGAAACGTTCCCCCCAAAAGTGCTTATTATTAAAAAATTTAACGATTTCAACGGATTTCAGCTTCTTTGGGTTCTCGCTCAACTTCCGTCAGACCTGCATATAAAAAAAACGAGAGAAAGGATCGCCTTGTCGCCATTCTGCATACACACTCCCATCACGGCTGCAATCACCTGACCCTGGCACACGACATCGCCAAGGCACCTTCTTTTCCAAAGGCCAAGATGATTTAATGGCCTTGGAGACCACCACCGAGGACATCGTGGGTCGAGCCGATACAGGGGGGGAAAAAACTGGCAACAGGAAACGCCGCGCAAAGCAGGATGCGACGGGACGGTCAAGTGCGTTGAGATGCAACTCAAGCCTCCTCCAGAGATCTGCATCTTCGGGGCCGAACAGGGCGAGTGAGGAGTGGGAAAAAGAACCTCCACGGCAGCAACCATCATCTTCCGTAGGAGAGGACACGGTAGGATGGAAGGTTCGGGCAGCTACGACCTCTCTCCGTCGTCCAAGACCGATGATTAGTGCGCAATTACTCACAAAGCATCTCGTCGCGAGCGGAGCGTCACCGCGCCCGACTAACAAGCTCTGGCCAACGACAATGATGGGGTTGCGTTCTCTCTGCCTCTCTCTGTCTTCGGAGGGGAGCTGGAAGCAATCCGCAATCCTCCGGGTACACCGGTCACCGGTTTTGTTGTGTCCGGTGGACCCAGAGGCGTAGGGGAGATGGGCTGTCCACGATAGGGTCCGAGTAGTAACATCTTTAATATTTCGAAGATTTACTAGAAGTGTGAGACTTTAATGTAACGTAAATGTGACGTTTAAACAGGGCAAAGTTATTGTTGATTTGATTATAATTCAATGGGCAATAGAGAAGTGGAAATGAATAGATTGAATACACCGTTTGGTTTAGTTTACCGATTTTTCCCATTAGTCTGACCCTGAGACTTTTGCAAACAAAATTTAAAATCTTGTCGGAATTATACAAAAGAGTTAACGCTTTTTGAAAGTTAACGCTTTTTGACAACAGTTAAATCCTTTTGTAAACAGGTGCAAATTGTTGAAGAAGGTCGTTGAAAAATAAAAATTAAATACAGGATTTTTGTATTATCTTTGGTCGGCAGATTTCCAAAAATTGAACGAAACAATACACTGACCTAAGTGACGAATCATTTAGTTATAATAGCAGAAGTTACGCAGACACTGATCGCTGTGTTCCTGCATCCCTTACCAAGGCTGCCGTCACCGAGGAGCTAACTGTTCTGCCCCGCGGACAGCAAATGGGGAGAGATGTTGACGGTTGTCTCACGAATAATGCCGCTCGCACCGCTGCCTTGCGTGTGTCCGACTTGGCCCGGCAGCCCCAGCGGTTCCACAGGGGTTCCCTCCCGCTCCCGAAGATTGCCCCCCCCGTGCATTTATTTGCATTGATTCGATGCATTTTCAATTTGAAGCCCATTTAAGCATGCAATTATATCATTATCTTTTCCACGGCTCATCGACAAACATCACTCGAGAGGACCCTGCTGCTGCTGTCGGTTGGTGTCAGCAAAATCCCGTGGGGGTTCACGGCAAGCAAGAGGTTAACGGAACCTTCTTGCGAGTCATCTTCCACAAAACGGGGAACCCACTGCAGCAGCAGCAGCAGCTTCGGATTTTCGCTGGCTCGCTTCGGGTGCTTGTTGTAGCGGCCGCGTGTCTTGAAGCTCAGGGGGCTCAGGAGACTCCACGACGCGCGAGAGGCTTAACCACCTATTATGGGGGGCGCACTAGCGGAGAGGACCTTCAGCGGAACCGACCCTTGGAGCCTTCGAGCGGCGCACGACGCGCCAGCGGGGCCCTCATCATATCTTCGTCGAGAGAGGCGGCCCGTAATCATTACCCTTGTGTTTTTTCTTTCCACTTGCCGGTGTGTGTGTGTTTTCTTACCACCCATCCATCAGTCATCTTGGGCAAACCTTCGGTGATTGCGCCACAACAGCAGCAGCAGCACCGCAGAAAATCGCTTTGAAAATCAACCAATGCTAATCACTTGTTTGAATAGTGCGCGCGCGCGCGCCTTCGATCGCGGCCGAGAGCATCCGTTACAAAATAATGGACCCAGAGGCAGTCGCCTGCCCCCATCGTCCGCGTGGCGCTCTGCGCGGCCTTCCGCAGGGGACCCAGAAATTGCACCGATGCAGCTGCACAGTGCAGTTGATGGTTGCTGCACGATGAATGATGATGGATCGACGGTCGCTCTCTTGGCGCTCGTCGTTTCGTCTTATTTGCGCTGTGACCAGCGGCTATTGTTGTGTAAGTTGCGTAGAATCTTTGATTTTTGATTTACTCCATTGTGAGGCGGCTACTTCCGCTCCTCGCTACAAAGTGAGCGAAACACAACACACAAAACCCGCGATAAGCATTAAAAGAAAGCAATGTTTATGCGCGCAATTCTTCGGGCCACACAATAACGTCGCTTATTGAGCACATTCCACACTGTGCCGCCACCCAACCACAATTTTCTTCGCCTTTTTCGCTGACCAGCTCCTGGTTTGCTTATCGCCGTCGTCTTGAGATTGTCCGGGGGACCACCACCCCATTGTTCTCGGCATCTTCGCTATGTTGGCGGCGGCCGTGACGAACCGAAAACAGAAGATGCTGCTTTTCAATCAGATGAAACGATAACATTCAGTGGAGAGAAAATACGGAACGAAGATCCGGATAGTAGTAGGAAGTGACCTTGAAGAAAGTAGCATAGTTCGTGTCTTCTGCTTTCTTCTCACAGCGCAGCGCGACCAGCGCAACAACCGGTTCGAATTATTTATTCAAACAAGCGCGCCTCTTAAAGACAGTTATCTTTACAGTTTTCGCCAGCTAATGATTCGTTCCCGGCTTACTAATATTAGTTGTTGATCTTTTTGGATCATCTTCATAGGTTCAGGCGGCAGTGGTAACCATTTTCCAGACAACAATTATGCTGATGCGTGTTCTTGTATGGCAATGTATGCATGCCCTATCGTTCGGGAAGAAAATGCTGAATATCTGCTGAACAATCTTGCGAGAAGAATAACAAAATTGTAATGCATTCATAATGAATATAAATTCACTATTATGCAAAACTTGGCTACCTAAATCATAATTGTGGTTCACGAGATGTTGTTCAAAATGTGAAATGTTTTCAATGATTCATTTCTATTGCCTACCACGCTGTCAGCATTCCGACAGCAATTGAAAATGAAGTGACAAGGCTATGATTTCGAATTAATAAATCTATCTTGTCTATCATTTTGATGCTTAAGAAAGCATCCACATTTGTTAATCTAAGATGTGTCTTTTCGTGAATATAATTTCAATTTTGTTCTGAATAAATCACGTGGCTTCAATATGCTTAGAAATTTTATGCTCACGGTTGAGGTGGTTAGTTTTGCTACCTTATCGTTAGTTTAATTTCAGCGGCACAAATGAGTTTAAATTTTGAAGCTATGTTTTAAGCCACTCCACCAACAAGACCATAAAGGCGACTGGCACAGTGCAATTTAAAATTCAATTCTACTTGACTTGCAAATCTAGATAATTAATCGTGTCAAGTATGTGGCGGCGGTTGCGACGAAAAGTTGATCTTGATCTAATTTGCTGCCTTCCGCTTGGTGCAATGTCGTTGGAATATTCCGAATTCCCGAAGGTCGGGGCCAGCCATGGCACCATCGGCGGCTGGAAAATCCCATCAAGATAAGAGGCAAATTTAAATTATACACACCCATCAGACTCTGTGTCCTCGCATCAATTCAGAAACATTAAATTCCGTTTGTCACTTCGAAAATCCGCTTCGGGTCGTTAGTCTGCTGATTTGGGTCCATGAAAATCAAATCAGAAGCCTGCCAAATATATTCACAGTGCATACGGAGAAATGTAGATTTGTTTAGCCCTGTGTGCCGAGCCGTTTGTGTCAATGTTGTGCCCGCCGAGGACCAATGCAGATTCGAATGCAAACCAAATGTCTACAAATGGATGGGACCATCAAAAGTCACGCTAACGAATTGCACAGCAGCATTGGGAGGAATTTTGTTTATTCTAATAATTGACGAAATTAACATATAAGCAATCATCATCGCACCCACACAATGATGCCGGAGTGCGGTGGTGTTTGCCGACAGTGGCGCTATAAGACGACTTTTAAAAGGAAGCGAATCACCTTGGGAAGGAGGAAAACCAAGGAACAAGCCCAGATACCATATGCGGATTATGCAAACGAGTGCGGCCAGATCCTTTGCTGCCGTATTGTTGTAAGGATACGGAACAATACTTGGCAAAAGGGGTCTCGACCGGCAGAAGGAGGTTGAATGAATCAAGTGCAAACATTAAAAATACATCTTCCCGAACTTTTATCACCGTCTTGAAACTCTCTGATGTTTAAAGTCATTATATGATCAAATATGAAATTAAAAATGGGTAGTTTAAGACGGCTTTACGGTCTAACTCTACTAGGAAAATAATAATTTGTTTGTTTGCCAAAAATGCAACACAATAGTAGTAAAATCAGCATTCGTCACAAACCTCTCTCTAGCCTTGCTCGCCAATACCCTTAATGTTGTAGGAAATTTATTAAAAACAATTATCGCTTTATTAGTTTTCGATCACCTCTGGAGACTTCAAGCTGTCGTCCAACTAAAAACTAACGGATCCTCTTTAACTCTTTAATGGAATGACACATTTCCAAAGAGACGCCAGCCAATTTCTTCCAATCATAGCTTATTGTGTTGCGTCCGCCTGGCCGGGCTCTGTCTGGGAAGAATGTTGACTCGGGGTTAAATGAATTGCGCGCTACCTTTCCAAAGATTAGTTCCCTCTCTCTCTCACTTTTGGGGAAGCGGGGAAGTCGCTTTCCATAAGCAAACTGCTTTTTAATTAAAATTCTGAGCACCGAGGTGCAGCCAGAAATCCGGACCACACTCCGGCGCGGCACAATCGATCACGCAGCTGCTGCTGCTGCAGCTCTGCAGAGGTTGCCAGCTACGTTGATCGGCAGCGTGGCCACTTCCTGGCATAACCTGCCCCGATACCAGGGGGCCAATTCTTCGCCCCCAACACGGGCGGCTGCTGTTGGGAAAATAAAACACCAGTAGCATCAAAGCAGAACGTGCAAGAGAAGAGCTGTCTCAATCGATACACTTGAACGCCGATGCACGCCGGAGATGCAGCAAGGAGTAAAAAACAACATAAAACCTCCTGCGGTGGAGGGCAGAACAGTAGCCCCAGGGGGGAGGGAGCACCACCGCGGCAAGATTGAATAAGGAATGAGATTTGGAGCATAACGAACGACGATGCACACTATAGAGGCACTACCCGGTGGAAGGTCGTATGGCTGGCTGGCGACTGCTGCAAAATGCCTGAAATCTCCTGCCGATGGCTCGGCGTCAACTGCAACACCTATCATCCCGCCGTCTCAGGATCCGGTCTGGAGCAGAGACCCTCTTTCGGTGCACAGGCGCGCGCAAAAAAACACAAAAAAGAAAATATGCCAAGGTGTCGGATATGATCGGCTTAAAGTGGTGCCCGGTGGGGCGACGACGACGGCGAGACGCTGTTTGTGTGTCGTATTACGTGATATCTGGACGTTCAATCGAGAGACAAGAGTCGTGATATTGTGTGGAAGCGGGGGGTGGTGCGCAGCCAGACCAGTAGAGCCTATCGAGCCATCAGGCACATGAAAGCCGATATGTTGGCCAATGTGTGTCCACCACCTCCTCGGCCAGCTGCGGCGGCTACGGTGATGCTCTACCTCCTCTGCCCAGCGGGTGTGTTTGGTCCTTGCGGGTATCGTATTTCTTTTTATCGCCTTTTCTGGACCGATTACGCCCGTATGGGAGAACCAAGACAGAGTGAGAAAGAGGTACGCTCTCCCTCCTGCTGGTAGTGGTTTTTGGCAAAGACACTTTCTGTGCCAACCTAGAGAGCCCACCCAGCCATGAAAGACTGGAAGAAGCTATTGCATTGCAGTCTTTTTTGTGCGTTGTGTGGGTTAAGGTGCTTCTACTAGCGCAGGAGCTAGGAGCTACCGGCATCGGGGACATGGACATTGACACGAGTCAGTCGATCGAAAGCCTTTCAGACGTGATTGGAATACTCGCTTCGTTCCCTGAAGTGCTTCAGAGACGCTTATTTTGCTGCACAGCACAAAACAGTTGGTGACACAGCTCTTCTTTAAAATGTAGACCTAACGGTAGAGCCTTACCGAAAAATGTCACAGACATCATAGACAAGATAGCTAATTTGTACTTCTAGCTAAACTTATCAATCTGCAACAAGTCGTTCCTTCAAGTAACGTAAGGAAATAGATTCCTGCTTACAAACCCCAAACAGGCCAAATAGTGGATTTTAATCGAATCACGGTACATGTCCTAGCCCCGTTCGCGTAAACGACCAAAGCACACTTGACAGGAAGCGCTAGGTTAATATTTTACTTAGCTTCGCTCCTCCGTGTGGTTGCCCAAAAGCGAGAGTTGACTAAGAGAGTCCCCAAAATGGTACAGAATCCAATAAGAAATCCGATTAGACCCCCCCGCGCACAAGGGTCTCGCGTCGAGACGCCAACAAAGAAAGAAGTAAGAAGGCGTCTCTCACGCTCCGAAGACTCGCCTGCCTGGCCTCGGGAAAAGGGTTTACACTAGAGCGTTTGAGTTTCTGCTCGACCGGTTGCCGAGTGATTTATGAATTACTGCAACAACCTTCCACCAGCGACTATCGCTCTCCGGGACACATTTTTGGGACTGCTTTTTCGATCTATTCCGGCGACCCCGAACTCCGCGTCGTCTGTTGGGCTCTGAAAAACTCCGCTCCGAAGTCGTTGGCTTCCCGCTAGGATAATGGATTTATGAGCATTCCTGTTTAACGCTAGGACCTTTCGCTTCTTCCGCTCCAGCGAAGAAGTGAACACTGGAAGCACCGCCGGAGACACAGAAAGGTTGCGAAGGAACTGGCAGCTTGGAAGCGAGATTTAAAACAGTTGTTGGCTTGAAAATTTATATCCTGCTTAAGCGAACCACATCCGAGGAAATCCGGAGCAGCTTAAATTGTATTTATGAGGTTCCGAAGGACCGTGTCTCACGTTCGGCAGAGTTCCGGTTCTTGACCACAGAGCAGAGACCCGCTCGTAAGGAATGTTTTCTCAAAACATCAAAGTCTCCAAAATAATATTCTTTCGCACGCGGGGATTGTCCCTGCGTCCTCTGTCCTTTTGCCTTTGGTCGGCGGGATGCAATTAGCACAGCGCAATGAATGTTTGTCTTACCGGCTAGGAACGGCATCGACGTCTAGCAGCGTGTGCCTACACCAACGCACAAGGCCCTTCTTCCCTTCACGAACGTGTTTAAATAAATTTTAGAAAACTAATTCGGGGACAAGAGAAACGACAGCCTCGCAAACAACATTCGTCCTCGGTTTCGTGTTTCGCGCAAGGACGAAAACGTGGCCTTCTTCGTAGAGAAACTTTGCCCTTAAGGCGAAGGTCACGGTACAACAAATTGTCATCTTCCTCCGGAAGACGAGCAAAGAAAACTTGGAACCAACTTGGCGTTTGGCCCATCCATCGGTCGTCATCATAAGGATGATGTCTGCCTCTGCCCGCGTTCGTTCGTTCGTTCGTTTGTTTGTTTGTTTGGCTGTGTTTATTTTATTTATGCTTCATGAAAATCCGTTCCGGTTCGGCTTTACGGGAGAAAGAGTCAGAGAGACAGCGAGAGAGCGTTGCTTGCACCAGCCGTGACGACGACTGCCGGAAGTTAACGTCTTACGAATTTTCAAGTCCAAATTGCCTGCGGCCTGCACAGCAATCGAAGACGCGAGACAAGATGCCCAAAATGGTACCCCGACCGGGGATCGGGGATTATTTGACACCCGCGCAACACAGCGCCGTTTCCGGAAGGATATGCTCGCCCTCCGCGCGAGTGGAACCAGTGTCCTTCGAGGGTTTTCGGAGAAATGAGACTGGCACGCGCGCGCGTTCCGCGGAACAACCAGGAAGCATAAATTGTGGCCTACAGAAGATGTTGACTGTGGCGTGTGATGTTGCCAGTGAGGCGAGACCGGCCAGGTGCTAGTGTGGCGCGCCTAGGGGCTCTCTGTAGTAGCTGCTCCACGTGGTCTACCCGGTTGGAACAACACAGATGCATTTGCATACGATAACTCCGGACCGGAGCTATGTAAATGAACGGAGCGCGCTCGCCCGAGAGTGGCATAACTTCGGGACGCGTTGACAGCAAAATAATGAATACCAGATGATACCACGGGGGACGTAACAGGCGTCGCAACGTATTGGAAGGGCCACGGCTTCTGATTCAAGTTCGCGTACGTGTGATAAGAAGGGGTCTGCCACAAACAATCCACTTTTGGGATTAGAACACAAGGTAGGGTGGTGTCACAGAACCGCCCGGAGGAGATGAAGTGATAAAGTGAGGATTAGGATGAGGATGTGTCACCTTGGCGCAACTGGGGAAATCCCAACTTCACCCCTGGGTAAGAGGGAGGGGGTATGTAAATTTCGTTACAGACGTAGACATGTCAAAACTGACATTACACATCAACCACCAACCAAAGCCAATGGGAAATGATTATTCATTGGACGAAACAAGGCCGGAAATGAAAACTCACCACCGAAGGGATGGAAAAAGGATGCTGCCTTCGAGGCAACGCACTGGTCAGAAAGATATTTTTCTGTGCGTGTCAAAGTTGAGAGAAAAGAATTTTAAAATTACCATCAACTTGTACGTTTGCAATCAAGTTGGGATTTCACCGTATTGGGATTGATTAATCGGGGCGGTGTAGCTTATTGACGACTGATGAACGTAAAAGTAGTTGTTGAGTTGTAGCTATGGCCCGAATTTACTAGCTGAGGCCAGTGATGAAAATTAAACAGATCTTACCAAGAATAGTATTTTCCATATAGTTCAAAAACATTGAAGCCAATTATCGTCGTACATACCTAGAATGAGAGAAAAAAGAGGAGAATGTTACCGGCAAGCATTTCAGAAGGCCTCCACCGTTGTGGCCGTTCACCTTCACTACATTGGAAATCGATATGTTTCGAGGAGAGACCAACGGGAAACTCGAAACCCTCTCCACGGTGGACCCAGAAAAACGCATTAACCCTTTGCACCTCCGCTTTTGCCTTTGGAAATTCCTGGAACACTAACAACAACGGGAACAACAACGTGTAGTTCCAATTGTCTTAGAACTCGGGCACACTCTCCAAAGCAAGGGCCCGTCGTGTGCCACTGACAACAATCGACCCAATAATCATCGGCTCAGTGTGTGGCTCCTCTCTCACTCTCTCTCTGGCTGGTCGTGTGTCTGGGTGTGCATGGGAGTTTCGAGTTTCACCATCGATATCGCATATCGGACAGGAGGGTGCGGGCGGGGAGAGCGACCTGTCAAGGCCTCTTCAGGGTTGTGTCTAGCCACTACAACCCGTCCGTCCGGACGTCCCCAGTGATGCGGTGGAGCGCATCCTGCTGAATGCCATTCGTTTATTTGTACTATCCCTGGCGGCTCCCGTGTGTCGGGTCAAGGGTGCTGTGGTGTGCGACAGACACGTGGTCGCTTCTGGGTGGTGCTGTTCGATAGGTGGCCATTCCCAGACCGATTTTGCCATCGTAGCATCACGAACAGCTTATCACTGAGCCGCCAGTCTTCCCGGTGGTGCGCTGCACCCTGATGGATTGGTTGGTACAACTTGATCCTCACACTAACAGCACACACCAGAGCACGTTGAGTGGATTTTTGCGGATTGTTTCTGGAAATCCAATATTGGTCAGCAAACATGTGGGAAAGGGTTGCAGCTACACGACCAGGCCAGGAAACGTGCTCAGCCCAACATCACATTAAGCTTCATTCGCCAACCGTTTAAAGGGGGAAAAATTCACAGTTCGGCCTCAGAATATTTGTGAAATTGATTACGGAATCCGTGAACTGCGCCACAAGGTTAAATTGGGGTTCTTTTTTGCCAGAAGTAGTCCCGAGCTGTGTGTGAACAGGTCACGATCTCGCTTGCTGGCAACTCGTGTGTGTTGTTTACCGAAGTTGTCTCAGTTGTCGCCCCTACTTTCGAAATTTTGGATAAAATCGCAACATGAGAGAAACTTAATACCAAAAGTGCACAACACAACCCACAGAGTGCAGCGGACGGGCGTCGTGTGTTGGGCGAAAATGGCGGCTTTTGGTATTTTTCGGTGCCTTATCGATTCCGTTGCGGCCCCCGTGTGCTTTGTAGCGTGATTCCTCGAAAGGACACTAAACCTCCTGGAAGCTTCCTTTGCTTCCCCCGACGACGATGGCACATTTTTGGAGCACGACATTTTGCCATGCCTTCGCAACCGATACACATCATTGGCTGCATCTCTCACGTGGTTCCGCCGGAGAACCACAAGAAGTTTCTTCTTTAATCTGTGTCTTGTTACGCTTCCCGGACGGACGAAACACAGAGGGGCGTTGAAAGAGGACACTCCCGTGTGCTGCTGCAGCTGCGCACCGGAGCAACAAAACTTGCACAATGCAAAAAGTGCATAACGAACTGTTTGGATATTTATGTTCACGAATTTGGCGGGATTCTCTGTAAAAACCCTGCCACGACTTTCGTACGGCGGCGTGCGTGTAACGAAAAGTACAAACAAGACGCATAAACATGAGCTGTTTACTGTACATATGCAAGCATTTGCGAAAGGTTTTGCGGGGCCGCAAGGTAAAACAAAAAATTACAAACGGAAAATGAAAACAAAAAAACACAATGCGAAAGACACACGACGAACGTTTCGTGAAAGTCGGAAGCCGTAGCAAAAGAAAACAACGATTCGTCACGCGAAACATTCCTCCCCTAGAGGGACTCTCAAAGTGCAAAGTGAAAAGAAATATAATAGTAAGTAGTAAAATACTAACAAACACTAAAATTAAAATAACATAACAATAAATTAAACGAACATTTCAAACAAATGATGCAATACAAAAAATAATACAAAGTGGCTCTAACCAACAAACTTAATGACACATTGAATATAAGTTTGAAAAGGAACAGTTTAAACATCGGAAAACTTGCCCAATCAAGTTCAAACAAATCAAAATCATGAAAATGCATTAAACAAATAAAGTAACAAAAAAATGGTGGTGAAATGTTGTTTAAATAATAAAACCTACAAGAGGTAGATTTAAGCACCATGATTGTTGTCATGAAGTTATAGAAACAATTTTATGTCAGTTCTTCAGACCTAGGTATAAGATAATAAACACTAAGTTAAGTAGTTATACGTTGAGCAAAAATTATAATACCAATTCAGAGAAAAGAGTAACCCAAAGATAACGCGCCGCCGTTAAGAACGTCTGAGGAGTAAGAAGAAAATCCCACAACACGACCAACCCACCATCGTCCGCGCGAAGAACAAGAGAAGGCAGAAGATTGTCTGCGACTGATATAGGTGCGACACTGTCGTCACCAGGAAGAACCGGACACAGAAACCGCTTCAGGAGAAGAGCGCGTGAATCTCAGGTCTCCACGGAGGAGCAGCCACCCAACTCCGGGACAGCCCTCCGCCGCCGCCCGTACGACGGATGATAGTTTCCTTTCTGCTTTGCATCAATTGTTGTTTTCGGTCACAGCCAGCCAGAGCCAAAGAAGCCCAACGGAGGCGGCGCACTCTCGAAGAAGCACTCTCGTTAAGCAACGACATTTCGTGCCTGCCTGACGACACTGTACAGCAGCGACTACAACACTGCACCCCCTCGTACTCCTCTCCACCCGATTGCAGGCGTCCGCACCACAACGGGGAGCTATTTGGCGCTTTGGCTGGAACCGAAAAAAATATCGTGCCAATGGAGGCTCATTTGGCCGGTAATATGTGACGAGCGCGGTGGTGCGCCATGTCGCCCTTCGTTAGTGCGCTCCAGCAGGCCTCCCTAACGTGCCTAGTGATGCTTGCCGCGGATAAAAGAGATGATCCTTCCTCGCGCCCTCTGTCCCGATTCCGGTTTCATGTTGCAGCCGGGAGACACACCACCTTGGAGATCCCGAAGAATTATTCTTCATTTCGTCTACACCGCGTGTTCTCGCGCGGGTGGACTGCGCGCGGATAATGTTCAGCGAAGCCGACCAGAAACACCGACACTATGTGCGTAATCACGATGGAAACTTTACTGCTCATTTGAGATGCCTGGCCTCTTGTTCTTACATCCACAGAGGCTAGACGGCAGGACAGCTTGGACTTGGACACTTTTCACAGCCGCTTGAATTATTCTTCATTTCAGGTAGCGTGTCGTCCTGTGGAACTTTTTGTCCGAAGATCTAGAAACTGAAACTTTTTTCAACCCGCCAGCAGCATAAGAAAAAAGTTCTGGCGTCTGGATTTTTTTCTCCGAGTTCCGGCTTCTCTGATGAGGACGACCGAGAGACTCGCGTGCTATAAGTTAACCATTTTATCGCAACTGACCATAGTGTCTGCTGCTGCTGCTGCTGCTGCAGAGAATGAATAAGGACACCTCGGCCATACTGCTCATCCTGTCAACACGTTCTAATTATACGGAATGACACTTTCGCTGCACGCCTTGCCGCCGCCGCCGCCGCCAGGAGCAGAAAACTTTACTCCACCAGCTGGACTCCGCGCCAAAGAGGCAAAAGGATACTTTTTGTCCCCGTTCGCATTATTTGATTGCAGACTGTGCATTTCGCGCGCGGCCATCAAGAGAGGAAAGAATGTTGCGAAAAAATTGCACAACTTCTTCTACGCGCGCGCCTCGCAGCTTTCGTCACTAGAGCCAGGCGCTTCCGCGTTCCTACTTGATTTACGATTCTCGAAAGGCGAAAACGGACCGCGAACAACCGCCGACGGGTGTGTCCTTCTTCCAGGCGATGGCGGGGGGTTTCTCCAAATAAAAGGAGCCGGCATAGAAGCCGGCAAAACGTGCCTACGAGTTTTCTCGGACAATCAAGAAAAGTGCGACCCAGTGCTGTGCTGTAACGGGGAGACAAAAAATGCTCTATATAAGGTGGCACAGAAAAGTAGAGATTATACAGAGACCTTTTTTATCTTCGAACGAAAAATGCTTTTTAAATAGAACGTGTTACTGGAAAGTTTCAGAATGCTTTATTGGCTAGTCTCTTCGAGTTGCCAAAAGAACCATTGACATTGTGCAATTAGCTACATTGGACAAGTCCTGACAGACAACGGGCAACGTGTTTGGAGATCGATTTAAATTGAAGAAATAGCGGAAACTTCCACAATGAATATCTTCCTCCCATGCTAACCTTAGTTTGGGACCTGGGGCTCGAATAGCCTAATCGTATGCGACGCATCGTGCCGCTTACAGTTGCAAGTCCTCAAACCTACGGCAGTGCATTAATTTGGTCAAAGTAATTTGGGAAGTTACGTCTATGTTACACGTTGTTGGGTTCTCACGTTCTCCGGTTGGGTTAATTTAGTAAATTTTTTAACCACTTCCTCAAGCAATATTCATAACGATGAAGTTTGTCTAACGGAATCACTTCATCCGCTGGAGTCCATCATCCATTCGGCTATGCGTTCAAGTCTTACGCAATAGGCGCCAGAGAGAGGCCCACATAATTGCCGCCTACTCTGCGCGTTAGCCTCGTGAGAGAAGGAATCGGTGAAGCAAAGACTGGAAACGTTCCTCAATTGGTACCATTGAAATGTATGACATATTAGATTCGAAGCTCAACAAACGAAACAGACCGTGGCACTTGACTCTCTGCCGCCTTTCGGGTCGCACTGGAGGGGGATATCACAAGATTTAAGGCGACCACAGACCACCGACCGAACTAACTCCAAAGTGTCGCAGCAAATAACGATGCCGGTCGTGGCGGGAAGTTATTATGCGGCATCATGATGATGACGCGATGATGATGATTGCTCGGGGTTGCCTAAATGGATCCCTCCTCCTTAACAGCAGCAGCACCGAGAGAACAACTTCAAACGAACATTCCTTCAAAAACGCGTACGGCAAAAGTGCATTTGACGCCGAAATCGCGTTCATCCCGCAGCAAGCCAGAGCGCAAGGGCGGCAGTGTCAAGTGGCTGCCATTTATTTCGACGCCGATAAACGGCGCCAGCGCACCCACAGTTTCCCAGCGGTTTTTTCCCGCCCAACGCACCCACCAGTGTGTCGCATCCTTCCGAGAAGCGGAACAGATGGCCCCCGGGAAAGCAAGAAAATTTTTTCCCACTTGAGTCGCTCACATGAGGTTGCTTTTTTTTTCTTCTTCTGTCGACCTCGTATGCGCCCCTTTGGAACTAGGCGTTGAAGAACTTGTTTCTACGTGAAATTGAATCGAAAGCAGACGGTTTTTGGTAGCGGAAACGATCTAGCCTCTATCTAGGCTGGGTGAAAGATGCAATTATCATAAACATATATCACATTTAGCCCGACCGTAGGCCTTTAGCTTCGGTGCAGAACCGAGAGAAGCAGCATCCGTTGGAGAAAGGGCAAACTATAAAATAATACAGGCGACACTCCCGCGCGCCGGGCGGTTTCGGTGGCGAGAATAATTTCCCTAAAATTGCCGAAATAAATATGCACAAAAGTGGAAAAGTTGGACCGTTTAGTTGGGGAGACCTCCACACACCAACCGGGGAGAAGTTTTCCCTTCCCTTGATTGTGCGGATGCACTATTTTGGCGGAGGACGAACTGTGCGCTGTGGGGACTCTGCGCACACAGCGAGAGCATTAGAGCAAAAGTGGTACAAGAGTTATTTTCGACCGAGGAAGACTATAAATTATGGTTGACTATACACGAGAGTGAGGTGAATTATTTTGGTCGTTCTTTTAAACGAGACTCAAAACTTGTACCACTTTTCACAGACCGCCGCACTCCGTGTGGGGTACTTTAAAGCGGTTTGAAGCGGTTCATTAGACTTGAATTAGTTATACCTATATATACGATAGCTGCGTATTGTTAGAGTAATTTATGGAACTAGTTTTAGAATTAAACGATTTTGGTTTGAATGGATCTCGGCGTAAGAAGGTCCTGTTTTTTCGAGCTTTTGGGGAGCAAATCTGTTCAACCGAAGTTGTGTGCTAAGTGTGAAATGTGTCTACTTCGTCCACAGCTGCCCCCAAAACTCCTCTCGAAAAGGCTTACACGTCGACGTTCCCCGCACTCTGGCGGAGAAAATGATAAGCAACCGGAAAAAGCTTCTGCGTGCCTGAGAAGTCGGTGGCCCCCAAGTAGGCCCAATTTTTAAGTGTACTCAATTCTAAGCCTTTCGGAACAAGACATTTCCATTCCCGGGCGTTCCAACACTCCCCGGGTGTCTACTTCGTTCGCCCAACACAAGCGCTGCCCTCCAGGGCCGCGCTCCAAACTACGGCGGTTACAGAGAAATGTTATTTCTGTTGCTTGATATTGGCTGGCTACATTTTTGTGTTTATTTTCGATGGTGCTTTCGGAGATGCTGGGCGCGAGCTGGAGAAAATGGGCCTCTATCTTTCGTCACTCGATGAGATAACAACTCATCGTCGTGTCTAACGGGAATAGGAACACGCATACGGCGCATTCGCCCTTCGCAGGCTCTTCGAAAAACCGTAAAAGTACTTCCAAGTGAATCGTCGCCCGAGGGCCGCCGCCGCCGTTTGGCTCTCTAGCAAACGTCACATTTTTAGCGCCAAAGGATCCGCGTTGAAAAAAAAAACGGGTCTCGCGTCGTTACAAGGTGGCGGGCGTCACTCTTACGAGACGTGCGAGTTGAAAGATTAACGCCAGGCCGCCCCGCTACCTTGCATCCTTGGCCCTTCGCCCTTCATGATGAATGGGTTCTGGTGAAAGATAAGGGTATTGCGCGCTCCGGGGAAGGGAACGTGGAAAGGCCAAGCCAAAGCGGCACTATAAAACCACATTAAATCGCAGGCTCGGCTTGGAATGTGCATTCCAGAGCTTGGCCGCTGGTGGAAAAGTCTAGGCCGGCCTGTCCTTGCCCTTCGTCAAAACCATCGAGCCCCCCCGGGAGAGGGAACTGATGAGATTACTGCCACGTAATGGCATTGCTGTTGATGGATTTATCATTGCGTGGGCGCGCTGCACATTTCTTCACCCGGCGGACCATGGCCTTGGGAGATTGGTCGTGCTGTGTGAAACGAGGCTTCCAAATTACCGTTGGATCGTTTTTATTTGTTTGTAGTTCAAAAGTAGAGCGTACAGGAAAGCGTTTTCGGTCTTTGAGATTGATAAACAAAACTAATTGTTTTTGCACTGTAAAACTGGAAGACCTTTGGCATGTCTTCTATATTAACATCACACAATTTAACAGCTTATTCAGCTTCCAGCTTATAAACAGCATCAAAATATTGTTTTGTTCATCATTTTCAATAAGAGAACTTAAAACTTTTCATTCCGAATGATTATTAAAAAAAAAGGAAATGATCGATTAACCAAGAACTTAAAAGTGGCTATCATTATAAAAAATGGAATGTTGTCAAGTCTACATGATTTAAAGTTTCCACTTTAAGTAGAATGAGGAATGTCTTCTCGACCGATCAACTCTGTGTGTAATGACTATCGACAGGATCTTCACCGAAAAGCAGACAAGGAAATTCCAAACAATTTCTGTCCAAAAATAGATTCTTGCTGCCAAAAGTTTAAGTAGAAATTGTTGATCAGCAACAATCAAGCGGGCAAAACATAAAAATAAAATCGAACCAGCCAACCCAATCGAAGTAAAGAGATTAAATTTCCATCCGGCAAAAAAAAACTTCGCTTCGCTTCGGGAAAAGCGATACACCGTTTCTGTGCAATAAAAGAGATCGTATACGACATTAAGAAGCACGACACGGGCGGGGTTTTCTAAACCGCGAAACAAATTTCCTTCTGATCCGCCGAGAGAGGTTGACGGCGGTTGCGAATAAGTATGTCGAAGGACACAACCCGCAGACTAACCACCACAATATATGTACGTATAATGCATGTGGAAGGGTAAGTGCAGTTCAACGTTTGTTCGTCTTCCTGAGAGTCGCTGCAGTTCACAAAGATCCCGGCTCCTTCTATTGTGCATTGTAGAAGGGGGAATGCAAATAAAAAAGAACGCCAACAAAACGAATGACTTCCATCGTCGTCGACGATGACCCGCAGCAGCACACAGAGCACTACGCAAATCGTATCTCGCATCATATTGACGTATTGCGCAAAAGGATTCGAAAAATGTCCTTTTGACTTCCTGTTTTTCTTCGCATTCGGCAGATGCGGCGCTTCGTTTGTTTGCGTCGCGGCGTCGCAGTACTCGAAAAAAGGCGGCACTGGACCAAAATGCTTTCAAATGAATCAATCGAAGGGACGCTGCTTTAACCGGCAGCAAAAAAAGGAGTCCTTTTTTATCCTTGCTCGAGAGTGAGCTGGCTCCAGCAAGCGGGTCGCCGGCGGAACGAAAGATAAACGGTTACGACGACCGAACCGACGACAGTCCGGCGCGCGTATAGGCGCCTGACCTCCGCCGAAGAGTAAAAACAGGGCTCCGGGACTGGGACGGTCGAAGGATAAGTGCTGGAGGCGCAACATAGTAACATAGCCCACCGAGAGAGCCTGTCGGCGTCCGGATATCCTGCGAAGGCACGCAGCACTGGTTGACACGCACTGGCGCGCTCCGTCCTTGGAGAGAAAGCCCAGCGCATACAAGGAAAACACAACGAAAACAGGAAAAAAATGTGGAACTGGAGCCAAACTGGTGACGACATACGGCGGCGACCGGCGTTACGGGTCGTCGTCGCCGGATAAAAGGAGACCAAATCGGACCCACCGAACCCAGTCACGGACTCTGCTGCCAACAAATCCGTGGTCGCCGGCCAAAAAGGATCGGACTCATCTCGCCCGGCAAACCGAAACAGGGGAAAGCAAAGGCCTACTTTTTTCCCCATAAGCTCTTGAAGTGGACGCGACATGCCATATGTCCGACGGCGACACCGTGGCCAGATTCACACACACACCCGTCGAGTGATAAGGATTTACTGGAGAGCTGCAGTGCAACAACGCGAGGTACCTGTAGGTCGTCAAATTACGAGGCCACAATCTTGCGACGCAGGAATGGAAGAGCCATAGTGGCCCTCAGGCGATCGCAAGAAATCTCGCACCAAGGATCCAGTTTTACAAATAACTCTTAGCAGTTGCGCTGTACGGCAAGTACAAACATTTGCCTCAACAAAACTGGAAAGGCATCAACAGAATGGACCACCATAAATGGAACGGACTCGTGGACGTTGATCGCGCCCCAGGCACACCATGTTGTCGATGGGTATTACCGGTATTGAGGGGCACGCTATTCGCATCGATTACGCTCGACAGTCGTCGGGCTCGTCAGTGTGTCCCGCCACGCGGTGTTTGGCACTTACATAAATTGAAAAATGTGCCCAAAAGCGAAAATACGGTTTCGCCCAAAAATCCTGGAATCCTGCCTGGCGCGCCACGTCATGTGTTAACAAATGTTCCAAAAAACGAAACGAACAACAACTCACTGCATTGAGAGACGGGCAGGCAAATATGGTACAGAAAAGGTGCCAAATTTGATTGATCTTTCGATCGGTTCGAGAGAGCTGTGCCGACATGCATTTTCCCCGTTCTGTTGTGCTCTCTAATTAATCAACCTTCACGAATCCTATTTTCGGCAAAAAGATTTAAGCAGATTTGGGAACGTCAAGGATGAAATTATGTTTTAAATACATTAGATAAAAAAGTACGTGGACTTATTTTTATTGATTTTCTGAAAGGTTTTGACAATTTCTTTTCGCCAATTCTGAATTGGCCAATCTATGAAGACTTAATTGAGACCGTTATGAGATAGACAAGTGAGGAATTTGCCCAAAAATTCTCCAGCGATCACAAAAAGACCAATGCATTGCGTTTAGTTTGTTGTTTAACATCTTCGACGCCTAGATTTTATCGAAAACAAAACTGGATGCAAGATACAAATAATCACCAATGCGTTAAATAGTTGCGTTGCGTAAATGCTCGAATCTAAGATCGGCTGAAGGCCGAGAAGGACATTGATAAAATAAAGACATTGGATTTATAAAATAATGGTTACAGCTTGGAAGATACGGGACTAGTGTGAAACTTTTCATTACAATTAGTTCCTGCGGGTTCGGTCGATGTTTTGAAGATCATGGTAAGAATTATAACCGAGCCCTCGGAAAACATCCATTTCTTTTGGAGTTTTGGGACATTTGTTTTGGGACACAAAGGAGTTTTGGGACACAAATTAAACTAGAAAAATCGAATGAGGATGCACCAGATATGGTATGGGTCAGATATAGCGCGCTTCGTGTCGATCAAAAAGAAAAGGACAAAAACAGGAGCTAAATTCTGTAGTCTAATAGTTCCTTCAACCAGTCATGGGTCGCGCAAAAATTCTCGTAGCATATTCTTTGCCTTGCACTTCTTCCTCCTGCGCTCTCATCTTATCCACACGGTGGCGCGGCAAATCATTATGTTTGACAAGGTGGAAATAACCAAAACGAGGCTTGAAAATTATGAGTTGCCTACCTTCGACAACAACAGCGAAACCAACAAGAGTGTGCGCGAATGAAGCTGCGGTATGCGGTGCTGCTGCTTCGTTCCGGGCGTTTGTAATTTAACCAAACTAATTTCCTTGACTTGGTTTTTACCCTTAAACCTCATTGAACGGTGCATGCATACCGGAGAGGATGGTAAGGCAGCGAGAAGGCAGCGAACCCAACCCAAACGCGGTACCGACGAAAAAAGGAAATTGAGTCCAAACGGAACGAAGAAACTGGTGGAACCAATAAAACATAAATGCTTCAGAGAGCACACGGCGGCGAAAGAAAACAAACCGTACCCTCGGCTCGCGGTCCTTCCATTAGGAGGGGCCCAGCCATTTTCTTGGCTCATTGGAGATTTTTTTTTTGTTTGGTTCACGATGGCTTGCCAATTGGCCATAACGAGCCACCGCCGATGCCGATGACGACCGACGACCGGTGGGTGTGTGTGTGTGTTTTGTAAAACACACAAAATAATCACCAGCTAATTACGCACCAACGACGGCCCCGCCGGCAGGCAGGCAGGCAGAGCGGCAAGGATCGTGGCGTGTGCAATCGCCGGAAGGAGTGCATCGCGCGCAAACGAAATGAACCTCTTCCCGCGCGCAATGGACGGGTGGGGCGTGGTAAGCATGCGGAGGGTAGGGACACACCGTGCCCTCGCGTTCGCCGAACGAACGAACGATCGATCGTCGAAAGGATATGATGGCCTTCGGCCACAGCAAGCAAGCCGAAGAAGAGCGGAACATGCGGAGATGGGCCGAGAATTTTTACGAGCACCCACAGAAGGCCGAGCCACCACCGGGAGATTCGCCAACTCTTTTACCGGTCGACAATCATCGCGGTGGTTAACAACCACTCCTTGAAAAACGGTTCCACTCAAGTGAGGAGAAAAAAAACGAAGCGAGAAGCACACTCCACGTGATGGGCAACAGAACCATAACTTACGATATGTCCCCACAACAACCGAGAGACCTTTGGCCTTCTCTGCAAACTACCCGAAAATTAACGGTCGAGACATTCGACCACTCCCAGGACGGTCCCGGTTAACAGTCCGGAGAGCATTTACTTCTTTTGTCCGTCTCGACTTTGGGGTCGTTCAACGTTTTTCCTACATAATCCTGGACTCTGCTTTTGTGTGTTTCCTCTCTTAAAGAAGGTTCTCTGGTAGCTAAGAAGTAGGCCAGAAACAGAAAAGGTTAAAGCTGACCGTTGCAGGGCGTGAAGTGGACCGGCGGGAATCGAACCCGCGTGGTGCAACTTGGTGACGTACTTAAACCAGAAATGTATGAACGAAACTAAACAAAAGTAAGTATGGCAATTGGGAAGCAAACCGCCAACATCTGTCATCTGTCAGATCAACTTAAACTGATCTTAGACTTGTCGCCATTTTATTTTGGAATTAATCCAATCTCAGTGAGCTGGACTCACTCTCGGCATTAAACGCTGGGATTTCTATTTGTGCCGGAAACACAGCAGCATCCCACAGGATAAAGGAGTGGTAAACACGCCGGCCACAAGCATTCGATCTTGAGCTACTCCCGAGAGACTCCCCACTGGTGTACCTTGTTTGTTATGGCACTACTGTCGGGAAACTTTAACCTGCCACCTCTGGAAGCCGTCGTCAGCAGCGGTCAAGTCATGGGATACCGCCACACGGCGAAGAAGTGTTGAGTTTACCACTTTCCACAGCATCCACAAACACACACACACACACACACACACAATGTGCACCGACCCTTACTGGGTGGGCTGGGTTCACAACCTCCTCTCCTTGGCCACCCAGCCAGGTATTGCAGTACACCGACCTGAAATACGTTATCCACACTAAGTGAATCCTGCACACGGCTGCAGCGCCAATAACGGAACTCCCCGGCACTAGAGGTGTTGTGTTCCCTGACCTGACGTCGGCGGCTTGTGTTTTGATTTTTCTTCCCCGCCGCGTGCATGAGTTTTGTGCTGCAATTGTTGGTCGCAAACTGCTTCAACACACTGCCCTCCGCTCGCCCTCAGATGCTCCAGGTCGCCGCACAGCACGGGAAAAACAATATGCACCAGCAGTGGAAACTCTTCCTGTTTTTTCTCTGCAACAGCTGGTCCATGTTTTGAACCCGGTGTGGCCTGCACCTTGCCAGCCGATGGTGCGCGGACGTGGAAAAAAGAGTTAAAGAGATTTTCCCATTTCCCTGTTTCACACAGGACGGAGGAATAAATATGTGATCATGCAATAAAAATGGTAGCATCACGTTACCAGCCCGTCCCGCCCGTTATTGGATGGTACGACGACGACGACCCGGTGGCACGGGGGGTTCCACACGTGTGCAGAACTACCCTAGGATTGGTTGTGCCAACAACAGCGCGCCACTATGGTCGCGTTCAGCTATTCCCCGGGGCTGCCCCTAATGTAGTAGGAGCCATTTTTATTGAGCTTTTCCTGTGTCGAATGACTACTCGTGAATCGGCACCCCGCTCCGTCTGTTTCTCTCCAATTAACCCTATCCCCGGCAACAGGACACCGTGGCCACAACCACTACCAGCAACAACTCTTTGCTTGTTGTCACCAACAAATAGCTTCTCGGTGACAATCAGCTGCGGCGACCTGTGGATGAAACGTCAGCAAACTCTAAACGTCGAATCGATTCTTGTCCCCGAAGGGGGGAACTTGTTTCGCGGTTGTTTGGTTGTGATAAAAATGGAAATTTAACCCTCCCGGGTTACGAACCTACTCCCCACGCTTCTAACGTACTCCGCGTTTAATAAAGTCTTGTTTTTATTTTATTCTACGCACCTGGAGGCCGCCTTTAACGCCATTCGTGGGAGCCACCACAGTGGTGTAGTGTATGACAGCGGAAACCAGTTACCAGCCAGGTCAATCGGTTGTGGGGGGGTGCTGTATGCAAAAGCGCAACACTTGACGCGTGCGTTGAAGGTGAGGAGCCCAAGGCTGGTTCGCGTGATCGAGTCTGTTAGGATTTGTTTTACCCAGAGCTACCTATAGGGTGATCCGTCAGGTGTATGGATTGTAAACTATCGAATACTTCATTTTTGAAACGTCAAACTTCATTCTGGATCTTTGGAAACATTCTGGACAGCAACAGCAAAATTAAAGAAATATTAAAAACTTATTTCTAAAGTGTTCAACTCAAACGATAAGAAATTTGAAAAGCTCATTTCCACCTGGCTGGTTATGTTAATAAGCCGACAATTCATTTGGTACCCGGAAAAACCCACACGTCGTGCAAGAGAAGCCAATGCACTCACAACGAGTGACTGCTGCGGATTCTAGCCTGGCGGCAAAATCGGCCGAGTTTTCTTCGAAAATGAAGAAGGAACCGCAGTAACCGTCGATGGCGTACGCTACCGAGACTGGTTCTTCGGCGAATTTGAAGCTAAAAACTTGGACGACATTTGGTTTAAAAACAGGACTTTGTTATTATCTTCATTATAGAAACTTTGAGCTTGAAGCTTCTTTGGTCTAACAAACCGCGACGGTTCTAAAATAAAAAAAAACAGGACGACGCTACGAGCGTGCTATACAGCGATCGATATTTGCACCCCATCTTCGAAGTCCAAACCACCAGATGCACCACCCTATAAATCCATGCCCACATGCGCTGCGGTTGCGCACCTGCAGAGGCACGACTAATTAACTTCAGCTTCGCACAACGACGACGAGGCCGCGGTCGGTCGCGATAATCCTCTGTTGCGGTACTCGATGCAGTAAAATCTGTTTTATTTCTCCAATAATAACGCCAAACGGCGCCACAGCTTGGGCTGATGAAGAGCCCCGCGGCGGGCCGCACTCTACACGGCCGGAGAACCGGGCAAAGCTGATTATGTTAATGAATTGGTTGCGCTCTCGAACGCAGTAAAAACGCACCCAAGCAAACTGGTGCCAGTGGCTCGGGTGCATCATTACGAGAGATCTGCGCACCACTTCAGCTCGGCGGTGCATGGGTCGACGAGCTTGATCGAGTTAAGAGCCGTCCCCCGGATACTCTAGTTCCCGCGTGCAGAAATAATTTAAAATAATCGCCGCCAAATGAATTACCATAACCAGTGAGTGTGCGCCACCGGCTGAGGGGTACACTTGTTCTGCTCCCGCATGTGCGTGCGGGGGATCTCTCGAAGTTTCAACCATTCAGCAACCATAATGTGTAACGTACCTGGAACGAGCAAAGGGGTCCAAGAAAAAAAAGGTTAATATTTTGTAGCTCCAAACCGCTGCAACCGCGGGGTAGTGTGCAACAATAATGAATGGTGTTTTAGAATTTGATTTATTTGGCCATAAACACCCTCTCCAAAGACCGCGAAGTCGTGGGACGAGAAACCACATTAACCCGTTAGCGAGAGGAGAAGCAAACACGGAGGTGGATTTATGACAAATTTGTCGGCCTAATTAAAACCAATTTGCGGACGCGGCCCACGAGACGTCATCCTCGCGGGGGACAGCCGGTGGAAAATCAAACGAAAGTAGGCTCAGGCCCTCATAAAGTGGCGCTGAGTGATGATTGTTTTCCTTGTGGAAGAGGAAAACGAGAGCGCTCTTCTATCACGGCTTGCGATGGATTGTGGGTCACACGCAGTCTAGTGTATCGAATTTCCACCGAGCGCATTCACCACCACCCAGCTTCAGCGGGTTGATGTCCTGTGGGGGGGATGAAAGCGAAAAACGTCTAGTGGCGGTGAATGATGTAACGATGAGACTCTCAGCGCGATGTTCGCAGTTGAGCTCAGAGGGAGTAGAATAGTAGTCCCACCGGGATTCAACAGCCTGGTGTCCTCAACCGCTTTTCTAATGTCCCGCGATTCCATCGCAACTTCTCTCAGGTCGATGATGTCGAGGTGTTTCAGTCGAGTGCAAAAATATTGCCTTCATCGTCACCCATTACAAGAGACTGGGCCATCCCCGGCGTCGGTTAATTGCCATCAGTTGCTCCCTGTTTGATGTGCCGAGACGGCAATAATAGTTAATAAATTAGAAGTAGCAGCAGAGGAATATGGGCCGCCGTACGCCAGAAGACTTCTGAAACATTTTTGACAGCTGCCATCATCTGCGCTACTTGAAGTTGGTCATTACTCACAAAACTTGCGGTTCTCGCGAGTGAAAAGTTAAAGCAAATGGTGATTCACAAATAACAAACGTTAACGAAATACGCCTGACAACAAAGCGGCTTCAAGAGACTGTTTAAAGTTAAACGGAGCTAACATTTCAAGCGAAGACCTCAACGCCTAAAGTGGACTACAAATTAGATTACGTTCCTTCCTTCGCTAGGTGTTGTCGATCACAAAAGAAAGTTGATGGCTGACACCATGGCGTTTCCTATTTTTAATATCCCAGGGAAGCATCGTATTAGAATGCAGCATCCTCCGGTAGGGGCCGGTATTGAAAGGCTCTCTAGGACGCAAACGCAGAGTGCGCAAAGTTGTGATAAAATTTTGCAATATTTGCATCTAACTGCACCGTTCTACGATCCTTGTTCCTTGAATACAGTTTAACTCCGCTCCGCACTAACCAGCACACGGTGGGGCCAGAATCCCTAGGGCATTCCGCACCTAGTAGCGGAAGTATCCAATCCCTGCTGCCCCCTCCCAAGGTTTCCGAAGCATGCCAGACATTTTCAATCAGACTCCACATCCTCACGCGCGATCCACACTCTCATCAGAGGCACCGTTCCTCGGAGATGTCGTCTGCCGTAGCTGGTGGCGGAACCATCTGGAGAATTCCGATGGGGAAAACTGGCGAATAATTGAATCAACAATATTCGTCTCATCCGGCAGCTCCCGCTGATGCCGATGTGAGGTGTTTTCGGTTCTTTTCGCACGCGCGGCCGCCGGTAACCGAATCCTTGCGACACACGCAAACGTGAGGGAAGCCCCCGTGGCGGTCACCAAACTTCTCCTGGGGCTGGGCTGTAAAGCGATTTGGATCTTCCGGGCCCGGTCTCGGAATCGGATTCACGCGACTGAAGACACTCTGCGTCTGCAGGTCGCGCGCGTAGAGGATTGACGTTTCGCGTCCTGCCTGTTTCCGCCAGGAGGGATTCGTAGTTTGGTGTGGAGTTCGCGAAGTCCAACTCTTGCTGGAGGCGAAACTTTCTCCGCCATCGATGTCTGTGTGCTCCGAAGGAGGGTGAAGTCGAAAAAAAAGACGCTGAAACTGAAACGCTGGTACGTTGATTGACGCTTTAAAGGAGTGCAGACGGCGCTCGGGGATACACAAAATAGCAGGTTATCATCTGCCGGTTTCCGGTCTTTTGAGTCTTGGGGTGGCAGGGATACAAGAAACGATGAGGATATAAAGCGTCTGCTCACGTGGCAACCGAAGGGAAATTTGACAATAATTTGGGACTGGTTCAATCAGCACAAATTGTAGACTGATTACTACTTTCCGCGTTCGCTGCGCAACGCAAAATGCAATCTTCAAAGCACTTCCTAGGCCAGCTTCTGGTCGCCTTTTTTACAGAATTCGAACGTTTTAAAAATCATGTGCTCCACCGCCGTATGTTTCCGTAATTGAATCTATTCGCCGTCCACGCAGCAAAATGGCGTCCGAAATAAGCTTGGAAACTCATTCCGACATCGCGCGAACATGATATAAAAATTTAGTTTTAGACAATTCCAAACGACAGACAAACTTGGTGGTTTTATGGTCCTCATGGTTTGAAGTTAGGGCGTCCACCGCAACACCATCGGAAGGGATTTTTCATGGACACAGCAGAGCGAACCGAGAATGTAGGATGGCTCGCGCAAATTAAAATTAGATTATAATGATTAATGGTGTAAGTTTTGTCGCCTGTTTTATCTCATTTTACTTGCAGCGAGCACCATTTATAAATGAAGGGAGTTTTAAATTAAAGAACACTCTTGCTTCGGTTCAAACGGGCTACAATGATTTTATTTAAATTTTGAAAATTGATCATATTCTAGGGATTAAATTTGTGTTACGAAAACCATTATGCTAACAAACCTATTTCATATTGAAATTTTGATCTGACTTTTCAAATGATTATTTTGAAATATAACAAAATAACTATGGTTTTAATTCTATTTGAGACGAAGTAAGTATTTTCCACTTCAGGGAAATATTGCGAGGATCGAGAGTCCTTACGGAAGGTCCTTCGCACTCACAACAACTCTTTTCTCAAATAAGTATTTATATATTTTCAACCAGAAAGATTGAACAAAAATGGATCCTGTTTTTAAATGTGACAAGTTTGGATCATTCGAGTCATACTTAAATTCAAGTCATATAGTTATGGCAGGCATGTGTGAGAGCCAGCGGAATATATTAGCGGAACCTATAGGTAACACGAGCTCATGGAGTGCCGGTGATCGACCGATGAGTGCCGAAGGAGTGTACGAAAGGCTGACGAGCCACGGATGCCGGGCATGAACATTTGGATCGCTTTAGAGACAAGTTGGTTAGGAAATAAATTAAGACTTATAATTATATATTGAACATTTATATCTCCTATGCTGCAAACATGCTCATGGGTGCACATAAATGAACCCCTTTTTCCCTTTAAGTTTAACGTAAAAACAAAAGGGGTTACAATAGATCGATTAGTTCGAACCGAACCAAAGTCATAAAATCCTCAACTTTTACGACAACCATCTTCCATTAACCATTCCTCCACGCAACGATAATTTCGAAATGGTTCACAAACTGCACACCAAACAATGCACACCACCCACACTGCAAATACACCCAAAGTCGATGCACCAACCACCCGACATTTAAAATAAAGATCGTATGCCGTCATAATGGGCCGTCTCGTTGGATTGAGCGATCGTTTGTAGTAAAATTTATGGTGCGTAGCCAGCCTCTGCTGGTGGCCAATAAATTGGCTGAAGTGTATAAAATTTTGAAAGTTTTACAACTCTCACAGCGCAGACGCGGCGATCGGAAACGAGTCCAATGAGTCGAGTCCACGCCGGATGCTCCCTCCTCCGTCGGGAGGAATCGTTGAAGCGAAAAGCAAACACCACGATAAAAACGGGTCCAAATTAAAGAAAATAAAACGATTGCCTGGGCGCGCGCGCGGGATTGCGCAGACTGGCGAGGCGAGGGTTTAGCGTTTTGTTTACATAGCATAGTCCCTACACATAAATCTATAGCAGCGAAAACCGGCCCCGTAGACTTGCGGAAGAGACTTGGACCCAACACTGTGGCGGGAATGCATTTGCTGCTGACGATCGACGGTTGACCTAGGGACCACGGCAGTGTAGAGGAGGTCTCCCTATGGGAACACGGAGGAGTAGAACCTTTTGGGAGTAGAATAACAATGACGTTAGTTTTCCATCCGCCCTGGACCATAAAAATGCATAAAACTTTGCTCTCAGTGACCGAACGAAAGCAAAAATAAGAGACGCAACGCACTAGCAATGCCAGAGCGGTTCAAGAGGCACACGGACAACGGGGGCTTTGGGTTGGGTTTCCTTCGTCCGCTCTAAGAACCGTCTGTTCCGCTCGCTCTCGCTCTATCTTCCCTGCCTTGCGCCTCTTTGCCCCAGAGAGTACGCAAACACAAAACAATTAAAAGCAATAAAATTTTAATTTATGACTTTGTGTTATTAAATTTTTATGTCCATTCGAACGGAGGCACCCCAGCAGATCTTCGGCGTTCTCGTTTTCCTTGGAAACCTGTCTCACGAACCCACGTCAGCGAGATGTCCGCCGGGACACGAAGAGCCCAGAAAAGCTAGCTCTGGCCCGCTCAGGCCATCCCGCAACCAACTTCTAGCCGGGGAATGTAGAGAAGCGGCGGAGAGCAGCAAATGAAAATGAGTCCAAATTTAAATGTGTGGAAAAACGAGCCCGAATTCCTCCACGAGCTCCCCGCAGCAGATTGTGTTTACTCTGCGCTGCGCTGATCGCCGAACAAGCGAACGCTGAAGGCTTCCGACTTCATCGCCGCTCCGGGCGCTTTGGATAGAGCTAAAAACCGTATCACCCTGGCCAGGCCGGCCGCCAACAAATCCAAAGTGTGTAGCATAAAAAAAAGGTCACGAAAAGGTTTATGTGGGGATCCGCGCGATGATTTACACCACATCGGCGCGGCATTTCGAGGCGACTCGGAACGGAAGGTTTTGACCCGGGCGCGCTGCTGATCCCAGATATTCGAGGAATGTTTTTTCTTCGTGGTCGAAACATGCTCCGATATCCGCGTCCCGTGGGGGTTTCCGGAGGTTAGGGGTCGCGGCTGTGGCCAATGACGAGCCACCGAGTCGCGGGTCGGCCGAGAGCCCAGAAACAATAGTCTGTGGCGGCCGGCCGCTACCAGCATCTCTGGAAACCCATTCTTGAGGCGGAACAATACCGAAAAAACGGAATAATAGGTCCGATTATGGCGCGTCTCCCAGCCGGTCCAATATATCTCTTCCGCGGCAGCTCGATGAATGACTTTTGAGCCCCTTCGAATGCACCCCAAGAGAGATGAAAGTAGCTAATAACCGGCGATATTTCTTTTTGAATTATGATGTTGTTTAAATCTACCCAAAAAAGAAGGGCAATCACCCAAAACGCAGGAGGATCCCAACAATATGCCCCCGGAACGCAGAAATCCACACATTCCGCCGACCTGTCGGGGTGGCTTTTGAACAATAAAATCTCATTATTATTCCACGATGATACCCGATTCTCATCAACCTTTTTCTGGTTATAAAACACAGCCAGCCAGGTGCGGGTAAAGTGTTGAGAATATAGTATTGTCCAACATTAAGGGTCTAATATTAAACCCCTACACGTTCGAGTGAGCTTCTCGAACGAACTGCTTGTGTGTTCACAATACGAGAGGACCACCATGCGAGACACGGGAGATGTAAAAAATAACAGTTTGATGTATCAACAAACAACAATTCACCAGCACCAGCACCTAGCAGTTGGTCGGTTGGGAAACGTGAGAATGTGTTCCGGCACACGTTTCTGCACCGAACCGTAAAGAAAACATATCGCGCGCCTATGCTCCATAACTAACCGAACCGAACGGCTCTCGGCTGGGAATAGAAAGAAGACACCAGAAAGTGTCCGAAGGAACGTTGTTGCCGGTGCTGGTGGAGATTCCAGAAGCTGCCGGTTGCAGTGTCCGCCCCCAGAGGCCCGTGAAAACTGGACAAATGCACTCGACATGTCTGTCTATTTCCTGCGCCGGGGTTGTTCGCCTCCAACTACATCCCCGTGGGGTCTCTCTCTCTCGTTTGTGTTATCAACCTCCCAAAGAAAGCCTATGTTCCGCGCGCCATATTCTTCACGGACCGTTCGATGCGTGTTTGTGTTCGATACATACTAAATACGGAGAGATGCGGAGAAGATGCGGTGTGCGGCGGTGAAGATCTCACCCGGAGAGGTAGCCTTTCCTCGACGTTGCATGCGGGTTTTGCAGCCGCCAGCCACCGGGGCCTCGGTGTTTGTCCAACACGACGCGGGTGGACTTACAACACAGACTTCACACTATGGACTTCTCCCCCGGCGAGGCAACCACACTTCCCTTAACTATTTGACGCTCGCGGCACCCGTGAAATGCATCTGCGCCCTGCCCGCCCCTCCTGAGCGAAGGAAGTCATAATGTGGCGTGAAACTGATCGAACTTCATAAACCACTTGAGAAAACAATAATTAAAATGGTGCCAGGGCGCTGCCACGTCGTCGCACGGATTGTTCGCACTCCGACTGGTGGCAGGAGCTGCTACCGCGTGCCCCTAACGCATGGATCGAAGAGTCCCGAGCATAACACATAAATGGCGCTAGTCTTATTGCGCGTTCAGCGCTTTTTCAATTAGTACTAACCTGCAAAAGAAAGCTGTAAAAATTTCATGATTCAAAATTCTATTCATATATTTGGTGAGGTATTGTGCGAAGCTACTTTTGTTATTTTCAAAACAATGGATCAAAAACAATCTCGTGTTATAATACTACACTCCTTCTTGACGGGAAAAAATACCGTTCAAGTGAAGCAATGGCTTGAAAAGTGTAATAAGGACTTCGCTCCATCAGAAACAACAAGCAAGCGTTGGTTTGCAGGCTTCAGAAAACATTAAAAATTCCACTAAACCGTTTTGAATGATCGAAAAGAGAACTTACGTGAGTTAGTTGTCATTGTAAAGATTAAAAAAAACATGGGGACTTTAAATGGCATGAACATCTGACTATGAGAAAGCTCGTCCAAAGGCTGAAACTTAGGCCCACTTTAAAGCAATCGATAAATAAACCTACAAAATTGGAAATGAAATGTTAGAGTGGCGTTGGAATGATTGTTTGACTCTTAAAGGAGCTCACGTTGATGATTAAACCCAAAGTAAAAACAATGCATTTTCCCAATAAGCCCCGGGACTTTCCGGCCCATGTGTTAACGTCAACCAAGCGGTGGTGGTGTGCGCAGAGGGCCCCCTTCCTGCCGCATCGTTTGCGTAGAGCCACAGGGAGGAAATATTTTTCGGTTTTATTGGCACATCATTTCATCCGCCCAGCACCCCCTGCATTGCCTTTCGCCACATCTGGCCACCTCCCGTGGGTACCAGCCCCTATCCGGCAGGCGGGCAGGCAGTCAGTCGTGTAGAACGGAAAATGGAGTCATAAACAGTTTGATATGTGGAGGAGAGGATCTTCCCTTCTTCGAGTGGCGGGCGCTAACCCACGCTCCTAGAAGTCTACGGTGCGCCATAGGGACGGGCACAATAAACGGTTATGACATACGGCCGGCCGTTGCTCATTTCTCTCAGTCTGCCCCGCAGCCCCCGTGGGGGGCCGGATGATATCGGACCAGAATAAACAAAACGGTTAACTCTTTACTCAGGTTCTCTTCTGTCCCAAAGCAAAGGGAGTTTCGATTTTTGGGCAATATTTTTGAGGTTATAATAGCTTCAAGATGGCAGCGGGAGGTGGGTGATATGGACCCGGGGGGCTGGTAGACATCGTCCCCTCCTCTCGGAGATCGTTACATCATCCGATCGGCATAGAGCGGCACACAGCCCGAAAGGGATGATGATACGCTATAACACTTCCCCCCAAAAACGTGATGTATTGGAAATGGGTTTTCAGTTGGGAGACCGCCCATTGTAACCGCAATTGTACGATTCTCGGATGGGACAAAGAACGGGGGGTGGTGGGAGGACTACGGTATAAACTGTCACACATTTGTTACGATAAGCCGGAACACCACATTCTCTAGGGTGGTAGGTATTGTCCGCATGGCTCCATCAGCATCGTAAGACAAGAATTTACGGTTATTTGTATTACACACTTTTTGGTCGCTTCGAGGAAGGCCTCTAGACACGACGAAATCGGGAACGACTTAATCAGCCAGCTACTGCAGAAACGGAAATGACGGACGCAGCCAGCTGGAGGCGCTGATCGCGGCCACACGCTGTTAACGGCTTTCCACAACAGAGCGTGGTCTGGAGAGCCGCCCAGCACACCCTGGACTCACTCAGTTTTTTTCTGATCCAGTGACGGGCCACTAGCACCTGCCGGTCATAACGATGCCGAGCTATGACACCTTCAACACAATAACCAATCGTTCTGGGAGTATGATGCGGCACAACAATATTGTTTCCCGGAACTTCTCCGCAGGTCGATTATTTTGCGGAAAAGAATAGACTTCCTGGTAGAGCAGCTGAAACCACACTCAACGGTACCGAGGCATTATACTCCGTATCCTGCCTTTTGGGGTTTGGTAGAAACACCAACCGATGATTGTGAATCGTGAATTTGCTTGTTTTTCGCACATCCTGTCAGCTCTGGGGGTGGTCTCTGGGGAAGACAATGCAGGTTTCTTCCAGAAATCCAGTGCTAGTTACTATGTTGCAAGAATATTGAACACTTGCGACAAAACTAGCTGCTAAAAAAGGAAGTCGTCCCGCGGATACCCGGAGGTCTTTACTGTGGCGATAGAGCCAATAAATATTCCCCACAAAAGCCCACAAAAAGACGCTCATTTTCATCATCACTCAAGGTTCTGTCAAGTTTTAACCATTTTCGGTCCGTCATCAATGTGCCCCCCGGCATTCGAACGGGGACGAGTCGCGAGACAGCGGACAAAGCAGGTTCCGCAGAGAACCGGGAACAAACAGGAAGACCTTTGTGGATACAGCACAACATATTGTGCGCCATAAATTGCGCATTCTCGTCGCGCATTGCTCCGCTCTCTGCGCTGCGATTCATGTCGTTGGCTGGCTGGTTGGCTGGCCGGTGGTGACTTTCTGGCGATCGATCGGTAACGAATTGAATTCTTAATGTTGCTTCAATCATGCCTCTTCCGTTGCCGGACGCATGGTGGTGGTGTATGTGTCTCCGCCTGGCCAAGGAGGGAATTAAAACAAGAGCGCGCGAAAGGAAACACTGGACAACACACACGTTGTAGTCCAGTCCCCGAAGAATCGAATAAATTGTCGCGATAAAGAAAACGTACCCAAGGAGGAACCTGAGAACACGAGGTGTGCGTGCGTCTCCAACTATATAGGGGAACTTGTGGCCAATGCATTGTCAATTTATGGAAAGCGGGACTGTGGAAAGAACCGTCTCTTCGGGGGGGTGGGTGCACAGCGCAAATGTGGAAATGAGCAGAAAAACCGGAAACCAATTCTCACCCAATCGGATGACCATTGCTGGCCAACGACACGTCCTGCCGCGGGTCTAGAACCCCGATGATATGCGCGTGAAACATGTGTGGAATTTAATTAGGCGTCCGTGGTCCGTGTCCGTGTGTTTGGCGCACAAGAATTTGAAGACGTTGTTGGACATCACTCAAGGCTCTCTCGGGTCATCAAAAAAGCAATCTTAAAACGGGCCCGTATCGTGTAGGACATCGGTGTCCACACGGAAAGTGGGCAGCCAGTGTTTTAATTTTCGGCTGTCGGCGGTCCTCCGAATCTCATTCCAGCGCGCGCCGGTGGCGTGGTCGGAAAAATGTCCTTCTTGCGCGCCATCCTAATTCGGCCAAAATGGCCGCCGCTACGCTCTTGCCCTGCCCTGCCCGTGTGGCGTGTAATGTTATTTTAGGCTTTCCAAGTATTTCTGGGGCCGAGTTTTTCGGCGAAATGACCAAAGGCGAGGAATGCGGAGCGCAAATTAAAATTCATGCCGCACATAGCTGCGGACATTTTTCTGGGATGACCGTCCGGGAAATGGTGAATACGTTTGAAGGTAGGACCGCCTGAAGGGCACCACCGCGCCCGCGATGGGGGCAATTAATGAAAAATGGAACCATCAATCGAAGCCTGTGTCCCGCGCGGGCGGATTCCGTCGGAGGATTGGGGGCCAAGACCTTCGGCACGGGCACACAGTTAAATCACGGAGATAACGGAGACACCGTGCAGTAGTCGTGTGTTGTGCTACTGTAAAAGAAATCAAGAACAAAAAACATGACCAAGGGAACTGAACCCTAGGCCGAGGGCTTTCGGGCTGCGATAAGATTTCTCTCGAGAAACGTAAATCTTTCTTCGCGCCAATGGTGTTCGCGATTGGGGGAGCTCGATGCTGATAGGGCCACTGGAGACCGGAGCCGCTATGGGATTGTACAGTTCTTCGTTTATTGACTTTTTTCAAACTCTGGAACTTTTTTTAACGCTTGTGACGTTTGGAGTCGGTGTGAAGTTATTTGATTTGGACAGACACCTCATTGAAGTGTCTTGCGATTGTGCGCGCTCGGGTGTCGGAATGCCCATATTCAAGTTGTGTTATCAGATAACAACAATTAAAAGGAATGTGGCTCGTCCGTAGATCATCCGTCACGCTGCTCCGATTAATCGATTTCCCAGCGAAAGACGTCAGTTCGAACCCGGACAGAGCATCAACTTGAATGCAAAACTTTAAGTTGGTGCTTAATACGCCTCTGACCGTTCCAATGACAATAAAAAATAAATAATTGAAAAGAATATTTGAAAAATAGAAATAAAAGCTCCAAGCTAATGTCCATTTGTTTGGACGTGTTGCCTCAACTGTGTCTCTTACAGGCAGGACATCAAATGGTGGTACTTTCTACTTCCCTGATGTCAGATTGCCCAATAAAATACTGAGGATTATCCATTCTGATGGGCTAACCCACTGACCAAAGCAATCGAAAACCGAGGAGTGCGATAAAAAGGGATTACAGACCAAGCCACCAGAAGCCAAACACACAATCCGCAACTCTGCTGGTGGACAGCCCAAACGGGAAAAGGTAAGACCAACTCCGGCAACTTTTATTTATTTATTTATTTGGTAGTTGAGGCTCAACGGGCAATGAAGCCTAACTGAGCCCAGGGAGGACGACAATTTAACACTCAAGGGCATTCAACTAAGACGCACATAACCAATACGATCACGAAACGTAGCTACAGTAATATTAAAGTCGAAACACTCGAACACATCGTTGAAGCGACGGATGGCACTAGACAGGGGTTCATTATCACCGTACGCAGATCGACTTCGACGCACTGCAAGGAACTGCGAGGATCGAAGCACCCTCGAGGGCACGTAGAGCTGCAGTTGCGAGAGTAGGCTCGGCGCGTTGATTTTCCCCAGCAGCAGTCCCGCAATGAAGCAGCTCTGGGCCACACGCCGTCTGTGCATCAGAGGCTCGATCCCCAGAAGAAGACATCTCGCGTTGTAATCAGGCATCGTGTCGTTGGCGGTCCACGGTAACTTCCGTATGGCAAAGCGAGTGAATCGCCGTTGGATGCGCTCAATACGGTCCGAAGCGCCTGCCGTCGCGGGGCACCACACGACGCTGCCAAACTCAAGTGTGGGCCGAACGATGGCGCAGTATACTGCCTTCAAGCACATGGGGTCCTCGAAGTCGCTGGACATCCGCATCAAGACACCTAGCGAGCGACACCTAGCGAGCGAACTTTCTACGTGTCAAATCAAAATATTTGCTCTACATGCGCGAGCGAATAACGCTAGGGTCTGAAGTCCACCCGTCCACCACAAGAGGGACTACCTCCTTCTCCGAAAAATAAAATTTTCGGGACCAAAAGTTACAATAACCACAAAAAAGGAGAGTTAAGCCGGACAGTTTGACCAAAACTATCCGGAAAGCGAATCATGAGAGCTGCCGAGAAATGGAACAGCGGTAGCTGTACTGACCCATGCCCTGGACCAGGCAGGCACGCATCCCACGGGACGAAGAAGAAAGTACCGAATAGAGAGAGGATGTTGATGATTATGAGTTTGGTTTTGGCATGTTTTCACTAAACAGATTTTCAACGGATTTGTGCCCGCGTCACAAGTCAGAGAGGACCAGCAGCCCACAGGATGCTGCCAAAAACTAACAAACCCAATCCGCCGATGATCGGGGACGTGTGTTTGGTTACCTGTCCAGAAAAGGTATGACCAACATTCACCACCACCAGAACGCTAAGGATCCTTTTCGTATCAAAAAGGGGCCCACCATTCACAGACCCACACACACACACACGCACGCATCCGGAAGGGCTATCGGTGACGTGGTGATAATGATCCGGACGCCCCAGGCACCGGCGAAGTGAATATCGTCTCATATGCGCTCTGGCCACGACGTAGGAAAGACAGTAAATATTTAACCTGTCAATATCTGGCTCTCCTCTACGGCGAAAGTTTCCAACGCTCCGGTACCTGCCACGAGGAGCGCAGTTCTTCACGCTAAACTCCCAACAGCTTTGATTTGGTCTACCTGCGCCTCGGTGTGGTAGAGGAGCTAAAGGTACACACTGAAACCCGAGCAAGACAAATTCAGGTAACCCCTGGAGGACCCTCGGAAGGGACGGGGGATCCTACCGAGACCGATGAAAAGTCCTTTAATTGATTTATAACACGTAGCACAAAAGGGATCGGGGAGAGGTTCCCTTTGCAGGTTCAACCCGGAGAGCCCGCCAGATATCCGCGCCACCGCCACAGGTAAGTGCGAGACGGAAAATAAGGTGCTTTTTGTGGGTATTCCTTTTCAACACACTCAAGTCTGTGCAACTACGGGGGATTTTCCATCCGTCCGCGCTCGGTCTCGGTCGGTCCTATATGGAAGTCTAGGCGATACGGCTTTCCAACTGATTGAGAGGCCTTTGGGCGATAAAAGATCCCAAAGTCCGCGCGCGCAATGGACGACCGGAATCCGCTTACAACAGCCGGGGTTGAGGGGAGGATACGGTTACGGGGTTTAATGTCACCTTTTTTTTTGTCACCCAGAGCCCAAAATCTGGTGCCCCAGAAGAAGCCTGATCAAGCCAGCCCTCTCGATGGGGTCTCGGTTGTAAAAGCGAGACAACAAAAAATCAACAATGGCCCCTCAGGGACGAAGCAAATTATTGGAAGGACTAGAAACAACGTTGGGCGAGGAGAGAAAAATATGTCGCCCAAAAAAGGGCCAGACCAACCGCAGGGACCCGATTCCGTGAAGTGGAGCGCAGCAGAAGAGCAGCGGATTCATTAGTTCTGGAGGACTTGATGAGCGCCGTGCACAGTAGTGGCAAGGATCAAAATTGGGCCACAAAAAGGAACAAACGGCCACGAACGGAAGCGCTACCGGCAGGAGTGGGTTTGTAATCAACAAGGCGTTTCTCGCCGGACGATGATTAGCATTCGAGTAAATGTGCCGTCAGCATGACACACCAGGAGCCGTTCGGTGCTTTCTCAGCTAATGATGTTGCTATTGCGAACGCGATGTTTTGTTCGGGCGCTTCTTTTGTGTGTTTTGAACGGTTCTGTATGTGTGACAGACATCTGCATGTGCAGATAGCACATTGATCGATGACACGTCATTTAGCAAAGGATCCCCCGCGTGGCGTCGGACTGTGACTAGAAGAAATCGAAGGCTGCGAAGTGGCCATGTTTGAAAATTGCATCACTTCATTCGGATGAATTGTGTAAAATAATATTCCAACCTGCAGAGGACTTCCTACGATATCAACTAAAAGTGTTCCCGCGTCCCAGGTCACAGCCTGCTTCTTGACTAGCTCGAGCTGGGGCCGAGGAATTGAAACCATTTTCATGTTCCGCTTTAAAACATTGTTGCTTTTGGATCTAGTAAAATCACTGCACACGCGACCTGGAAACGTCAAACCGGTCCCGGACCGCGTGGACCTGTCAGCACGGTGCCGGCGGAGTCCCCAACCGTTCAGTCAGCGGAGGAAACAGGCAACAACAGTTTCCCGAGAGTTTTGTTTTCAAAGTTTAAAGTCGAGCCGGTTTTCTACCAAGACGGCGCCCAGCGTGGAGTCCTCGTGCAGTCTTTCAGGTGCATCCGGCGAGGGGCGGCCAAGTGAAAGGGGGGGGGAATACAATTAGAACATTACCAGCTCCCCGATTGTGTTTTCTTTAAATCATTTCCCTCGCGGTGCGGTGCGGAAAATGGTACAACTTTCCACCGGCCAGCAAGCCAGCCGCGAAAGGAAACATGAACGGGGAAAATAAATTCCGTCAAATTCCAGACCCCAGCCTAGTCCTGTGGGAGACCTGAAGACGCGCGCGTGGCACACGGGGCGTGTGCCAGAGAAGAGAGTTTGTTTTTCCCTGCCCCACCCCCCAACCCCTTCGCTGGTGGTGGAAAACTTACCGAGTAATCGCTGCGTCTCGACCACGTTGAGGAACAGATTTAGATGCGCCAGACCGGACGCCACCACCAGGGACAGCAGTAATCCAACGTAAACACATAAATTCGTCATTCTGACGGCCGGATCTTCAACTCTTTCGATTCGTGCGTTTTTTTCCTTCTTCTTACACCACACACGTCACACCGTCACACTGTTATGTTTCTTTCTTCGTCGGCCCTCCTGCTTCCTGGGGAGTTGGTTTTTTCCTTCTCCGCGATCGAGCTCGGCGCTATTTTCTTTCACTCTCTCTTATTTTCCTTTCGTCACGCGTTACCGCGTACGCATCATCCGCACTTCGCGACCCCGTGGGCACGTTTCTTCAAGACTTTTCTCTCGGTTTTATTTCCACCTTCACGCTCCGCGTACGGGGGGACGCGCGCGCACCGCGCACTTAACACTTCATCACTTCTCGATGATCTTCGCCAATAACGAGACCGCGCGAGACGCGAAGATGCAACCGGGCGCGCAAAAGGGAAGATGTAAATACGGACGGACGGACTGAGCTGCGGACGCGGTAGGCTCTGTGTTGGTTGGAGCCTTCTCGCCTTCGAGGTTCTCCTCCGTGGGCCGTGGGGCTTTGTTGTGGACGGAAGTTATGGAGCACACACCGCACCGCAGACCTTTCCACGAACCACCAATTGCTGTCGGTGAATTATTGGGCCGTCGGCAGCAGAATGTGTGTGTGGTGCCTGTGAAAAGTTGGCCCTCGAAGGCGAATGTTGAGCGCGCTTTCTTGGAAGCGTGTCGTTACCTGTGCATACTTTTTCGGGCTTTTCGAGGATTTTACAGCCACTAGATCACCGCGAAACCCACTTTGGAACGGTTAATGTAGAGTAGGCACAATTGTAAATTGTTACACAAGGAGGCACCAATTGCGCGCCATATTCACTTCAATTCGCACACAAAACGCCGGTTAACGGCACACGTTGCCACTCCGTTTCAATTTTATCTTTCCGCCGAGATCTTCTTCAAACCGGGGGCGCACTATTATCGTGACGATTCGCGAACCAGAAATCGGCAACCGGCCACCATCAGAGCATACGCAGCATAAGAGCACGAGATGAAAACAATACGCACGCACACGCAAGATGAACGCTCCACAAACAACCGACAACCGTTTCTCGGCACGGACGAAAATGAACTGAAAAATTACGAATTACCGAGAAACCGAGAAGCCGATCGTGAATTTTGCCGGCCGAACCCGGAACCCGAACGGCGCCGGCTTCGGGCGTCGTTCGGATGCCGGCCGGTTTGCTTCGGGTTCGGCGTGTCGATGTTTTTCGGTGGGGTGCTATGTTTTTATGCTATGCTTTTATGCTGGCAGTGGAACATGGAAGAGGAAACAACTCATAAAATGATTCGCGATTAATGAGCTGTAGCAGAACTCGCATTGGGAATTAATTATGTTTGACTATTATGTTATTTAATGTGAGTAATATAAGTTTGGCTAAAAAGAAATTATTAATCATTTTTAATTATTATTTTTTTGAGTGAATTTCAAAAATATTTCCGAAGGTCCGATTAAATATGCACCGTTGTCTTTTAGCGTTTGTTGCCTTTTTCACGATAGCTGCTTAATGCCTCTCTTGGACAGGGTGAACAAATCAGCGTGCACTTTTTCATTTGATCATAAAAACTAACGGCTGAATATTTTTCTGTGTTTGAACTTTTATTTGAAAGGTTGATTCTTAAAATTTATGAATAAAATACTATTTTGGTTTCAGAAAATGGGGAAGTATGAATTCAAAATCATTCGTCAAAACCACATTTAATTGAAGCTCATTTCCACCTCTGTGGCAATGTTAATAAGCAGTATTGTGGTTCGGAAAACCCACATATCGTGCAAGGGAAGCCAATGCACCGCAACGAGTGACTGTTTGGTGCGGATTTTGGCTGATTTGTTTTTCGGCGAAATTGAAGCTAAGAACTTGGACGGCTTTTGGTTTGAACAGGACGGCGCTACGTGCCATACAGTGACAGCCACAATCAATATTTACGTTATGTGAACATACCAGCAACTATTGACAACCTGTAGACCCAAATTCAAGTTCCTATTGCCGAAATAGGACCAGATACAATCGAAAATGTACTCAAAAGTAGGTCGATCAAATGGGCTACTGCCAAGCCAATTGTGATGAACATTTGACCAAAAATGTTTTACATAAAAAAATGCGCGAAAATATGTCAATCGCTTGGTCAATCGGACTCTACGGCGGATGCATTAAAACTTCCCAACCAAGCTCCCGGATTTTCTGGCGAGTCAATAAAGACGTGCGTAACATTTCGTTGTCCTGTATGTATCCCATTTCGATTGTCGTATGTATCCCATTCCTCATCCCCAGTACTCATCCGTTTGAAAAATGGGTCGATTTCGTTCCGTTTTGCCAAAACTGCGTAAATGAAAATTCGATGTATCCTTTTTTTAGTTAATTAGTGTGGCACCAAAATATCAAGCTTCTTTGTGAATCCGGTTTTACGCAAATGGTTCAAAACTTTTTGCTAGATCTTTAGCTCTAGGGCGATGCTATGATTACTAACATGCCGACAAACTTTGATTACTTTTATGATTTTATCGACATTTTCATCGACGATTGCACTTTTAACGACTATGCGAGGTGCATCTTTAACATCAAAAACCACTGAACCGAATCGGCATAACCAAACTTGCACATTACTAGCTTTTAAAGTATCGGCAGCATAATCACCATGCAATATTTCTGCGGTCTAGCTTGAATTTTCGCCTTACTCAAATAAAAACTGTCAAATGTATCGAATTTTCTCTTTGTTGAATTTCATCGTAACTCAGAAAAAAACGGAACAAACAAAAAATAGCCAAAGAGTTTGTTTAAAATGAAATATCATCTTGAAGTTGGCATAATCTTGAAATCTAAAAATCTTAAAATCGAAACTACGACCATCTAATGAGAAAATATGACTAATGCCACTAGGCCGGTGAAAACTTGGACTCTCCGGGGCTCTAACACGCCTGGTTTTGACAAATTTCATCATCCAGTGTACACTTCCGCAAATGAAATCCGATGAAAATCTGTTCCACCGGTGACGGAAGCTGCCTTTTTCCCACCCGGTTGGGCTGCCAGAGAAGAATAATTTCGCAGTTCTTGGGAGTCGGATGTAGTTGTTGTGCTGTTTTGAGGCGGAAATTGCTTTTGTCGCCGGCGAGCCCAATGCCCCCCCCCCCCCACGCAGCGTGGTTGTAAAACTGTCCATCTTTGATTTGACAAACGCTTCTCGTCGGCGACGCTTCCGGCGCTGTTTATTTCAAAGAAAAACTTTTCCAGCCCGACCGAAACATCAAACCCGGCCCGAACGCTCGAACCGTAGCAACCGTAAATGGCGCCACAATAAGTTAACGCTTCGCGGGGTGCTCTAGAATCGTCGTCCGGGTCTGTCACGGTGTTTGCTTGCTGGCCGCGGGTCGCGGTGGGTCCAACCGCGGTAATGAGCGGTAAAAATAGGACCCGGAAGTTGAATGGCGAAACGGTTGGTTGGTCGGTCGGGGACAGGTATGGAAATGGCCACGGTGAATCTGACACGGCGGTTAAATATTCGATGGGCAGTTGCCGCCTTCCGCCGGCCAGTACGTTGACCTCGCACGAACTTGACCGATGAATAGTTTATCGTTTCGGTGAGCCATGGGCAGCATAAACCAGGAGAGGTCTGTGGGACTATGCTGTGGATGCATAACGCTGCACTAATAAATCGAAACTCATTGATTACAGACCAAACTAATTGGTCTGAATTTTAGTGGATTGCGTCTGAAATAGCATGTGAACTTAAGCGTCGAACAAAAATAGATATAATGCTCATATTGTTGACTAAAATAACACAAGGAAGGAGAATTTTGATGTTGAAAAATATTGTTATTTCTAGGTTGGCATCACTGTCACTAACATCTGTTTCTGATTATACCTTTAAATAGTAATTAGTGTTTGCGATACCGGTTCTTTTGCAAACAGTTTAAAGTGAATTCTTCGTTTTTCATAATGTCTGAAACTGTTCAACATCACAGTTCTACATTATCACAATAAAGTACCCGGAATTTGTGATTTTAACAAAAACTTTTTATTCGATTTTCGATATTTTTGTTTCGTTGGATTGCTACACATGTCAGTGACTTTTTGGTGAAAAGTTGAAAATTTTTGAAAAATTAGTCAATTTTTGACAATTTTTTTAGTGTGGGCGTGTCTTGGCCCATCGGCGATTTCGGTCTTCTGCTAAATTAATTGGCCACGAAACGAAAATTTGAGTTTTGGAAACAAGAAAAAGACACAGTGGGTTAGATTTGGGCAATACGGTGGCTTTGGCATCATTAGTTTGTAGTTTTTGATAAAAAATTCGCACACAAGCAACGATGCTAAACTTCGTATGCACGTGGTCTTTTCAAAAAATTTCGTGACTTTCGGGTTTCGTTTATGGATTTCGCGTTTGTGACGGATTGCTTCGGGCGAATTGCGCGTAACTTGCAGGTAATATTCGTTATTTACTGTTCTGTCTATCGGCAACAACTCATGATGCACCACGACCCTGCAATCGAAGAAACCTGTAAGCAAAACTATTTACATTCGATCAATCTTGACTTTTCGACGTTCACATCTGTTTTTTTATGCTGCCAAAAGGTTGAAAATGTTACAAAAAGTTTTCGATGAGCAAGCTCTATCGAAAGCAGGAGTTTATGAGTGGTACGAAGTGTTCAAAAAGGGTCAGGAAAGCGTTGAAAACGAGAAGCCACCAACACGACCATCGACATCAACTGATGAGCAACAATAAAATCAAAGAATTGAGGCTCAATTTTGAGTTACTTGGCCCTCAGAATAGTGAACTGCTAATTGGTGCCAAAATCGTGATGTTTTTGCATCACATTTTCGTGATCAGTTCGACACAAACTCGACCAACATCGTTCCGCAACCATCGTATTGACCTGACATGTGCACCATGTGACTTCTAGCTGCTCGCTAAACTCAAGAGGCCGCTCCGGGAAGACCGTTTAGAATCGATAGAAGAGATAGAAACCAAAACGAAGAACGCATTTAAGGTTATTCCGGAAGAAGAGTATGCGGCATGTTTTGAAAACTGGAAAAACGTTGGAATAAGTTTATCGCATCCGCTGTTTTTTACAGCATTCGTAGTCCCACAAATAACGGGTTCGTCCGTAGATCTTTGTGTAGACTGCGCCGATCAATGCGAAAGATGACGAACAGACTAATAAATGAATTGAATTAAATATGATCAATTTTTAAGCATCTGGTGAAGTAGTTTTTATACAACAAAACATTATTGTGAAGTGATTCGATGCTTGATTGTATGCGAACTTTTAAGGAAAAAAAGCAATACACTGTTCTACTTCAAATCGTTTGCAAATTGGTCCAAAAGTCCTAAATACCTTTTCCAATGGGAAACTTCAAATAAATTTATGCCATTACCAGCACCGTTCTTGCGGCTAGGCATTGCATGCTTCCCTTGTTTAACGATAAACGTGAAAAATCGTTTCCGCAATATTGATTGACGCTATCATACCCAATGATTAGCGTATTGTTTTCTGTAACATCACAGTACTAATGGCCAAAAAAATGGTAAACCATAAAACCAATCCGTTATGTCCGTTGTGGGTGCTTCTGACTGTTCTTGTCGCCGTTCGAAGTTAATGCGCTGCGCTGAAGCTTACCAGAAAAATGGCAGCACACGCACACTAATGGCCAATAATAAATCGCAAACCATGGCCCCGTCAGAAACGGATGTTATACGGAAATTGTCGTTCACTCCCAGCCCACCGGCCGAAGATCTGCTCGAAAGCTACTCTCGCCGATGCGGGCGAGTCGCGCTTCTCGAGCCGCAACCGCAACGATCATATTTTGCTAAAAGCTTTTTCCTCTGTTTTTTTTTTCTGCTCACCCGCGCGACATATTTACGCAACCGCATAACAAATGGCCACCCATTAGGGGGAACAAAGCATGATTTTCCGGCGGCAGCAGCAGCTGGGCGCTCTATTGACAATTTGTATGTCTTCGGCCTGAAAACCGCAGGACGATTATGATTTTCCCGCGCCCGATGGTGGCCCGATTTTTGGGTTGGAGTTCCCTGTTCGTGCTCCGTGCCGAGTGGGTGCGCCTTCCAAGGTGTTCCCGCCTCTCTCCCTCGGCTCACTTCCGGTCTGATCTCTAATCTGTTATCTTAATTAATGGCTATCAAGCTACCCCAGGGGCCTAGCGTCGCGGCTTTCACTTTTTCCCAGGTGTAGCTTAACAGTTACTTACCTACCGCACGCTCAGCATAAACATGAATTTGATGATTGATAAACCCGCAGTGTCGGTGTCAGAAAAAAAACCCACGGCACCACCGACCACGGCGGTCTGCGGAGAAAGACAATGTGCTTGGTCGTGGACGAAGTTGAGCAACATCAGAGATTCTTTGGGAGACGCTGGCATCTGGTGTTTTGAACGCCCAACCACCCCACGAAACAGCCGCAGGTAGTGATGGATTACATTAACGCCCTCCGTGACTTCCTGCGTGGTCCGCGGGCACGTGAATGGCTGCGGTGATGGCGGGCACCGCGCGCTTGATTGAAATAACCCCCGAAAAGCTGCCACCGGCGGCTAAATGAAACGGAACGTGCTGCTGTGAAGTGTTTGCGCAGTAAGACGATAGGCCCAGGCGACATCTTATGGTATGTCTCATTTTTACTTCACTTCACTCCGCTCCGGTGGGTAACGTCTTTTTATGACCGCCAACCACTCACTCATTGCAACGATTTTTGTGGTTCACTTTCCAACGCGAACGTCAATGTCCTGGGGCCACGACCCAAGCAGGAAAAAGCTCCTCTTCGTGTGGGTTGGTTTTTGTTACGACCTCGACCACCGGAGCAGAGAATCGAGGGATCGGAAGTGGACGAAAAAAAAAACGTACGTCAAAAAAACAGCGCCCTCCAACGAAGGCGCCGGCGTTGTTTTTAGGCGGTTCATTAAAATTTTAAATATTTGTTAAACGTTCGCGTAGTGCCGAGACCGGCCGGCCGGTCGGCGGTTGAGGTACTTTATCTGTGGCACCCGGCGCTGCACCACCGTATTTTCGGTTCTTAATTTGTTCTAGAAAGCGGGAAAAGGTGAAGAAAAACGAGAGCACACCAAAGTAAACACACGGTGACAGTGGCACGCCTTTGGGAGACACGGAACTGTGCGCGTCACGACCGAAAGTGAGAGTCATAATAATGTAGGGCTAACGGTCTGGTGCGTGTGCGGCGAACGAAAGTAAGACCGCGATGAGGGTTCTAAGTGCAGCTGCGTAGTCACGACACTGCTGCAGCAGGATATGGAGGGCCTTTTTTATTGAAATTTTATGCCCGAACCATCTGGACAAATGCGTCCGAGTGCTAAAAATGTTAATTGCATTTAGTACCGACATTAATGTACTGTGTCGCCTAGACAATTGGGGAATTAAACGAAAACCCGAAAGATTAAATATGCGTTAATTGACATTAGTTTGAAATTTACTAGAGGACGATCGAATAAATATAAAATATACGTTACTGAAGGCTTAAATTCTGAAGGACGGCCCACAACAGTGATAAACATGATGATCGACTGGTGGATATTTTCGGTATTCGATTTTTCTAACGTCCGAAACCATTTTGATTCTAAATTTACGGGAATGGAAGAAAAACTTTATATTCTAAGCTTTCCCACTATGCCACAGGCACTATGTAATTTGCTGTAATTAAATTGCAGTTTATTAAACTTAATGTAGAAAAAAATGAAATGAACAATTTATGTATAGACTTAGAGTCCTAGTTTCGGACCTTCTTATTTTATTTCCATTTATTCACTATTATTATTTAACGTACTTCCAGCGTACGAAATGATGTCTTTCGCAGAGAAACCGATTAATCGGCGCAGGGCAGACGGTTGATCTATGAACCAGCCACGAGTTTCCAATGTTTGAATTTGCAATTTCAATCCAACAGATATCGAACATTCAAAAAAACCCCGTTGAAGATTATAAAGTCTGTTAATTCCGCCAATTTTTTTAATCAGGAAACCGGAAACGCTTTTAGTAATCCACCAGCACAGATTGGTATCAGCGTAACTCAGGCAAACGGCTCCGCGGCTCTGCCATTTTAGTACACTTTATCGCATCGGCGTCACTCTTCTGTCTCTCTACTTTTAATGCTTTTTAAGATGGTGTAGAGATTAAAGCGCCATCCTTTAAGCGCTACGCCTCTACGCTCGGGGTAAGTAGCAAAAAAGCACAAAAACTGGGGCACAATCTGGCATCCGGTTTGCCCACGATGCCGTTTCGTAAGATGAAAACAGTAAATAAAACCCTACAGCTCAAGAGTGCCTCTACCATGTGTGTGTGCGCGCCTCCTGAACCGAGCCTGAGCCAGAGCCAGAGCCTGAGGTTAAAATGTTGAACTTCTCGGCCGATGCCACGCTCCAGACAAATAGAAGCAATGGAGAGCTGCGAGTAGCACTGAAAAGCTGCGAGGCAACGCTGGGGCAAGAAGAGCCTGGAAAAATAAGGCCAAGTAGCACTGCAGGAGACAGGCCAAGCAAACAGAGGGCATCAAATGTAAATCATTTCAACCCGTGTGTGGCATCATCATCTGGCGCAGGGAATCCTTTTTGGCGCGGCGCGGGCGGGCGGCAACGCGGCCGGAGACACGATCTCCTATTTTGCGGAGGACATGTTTTTCTTCGTATCGCATGTCCTTGCGCCTCACGGTTGGTGTGACCGACGTCACAACGTCATAGGTTGGGGTAATCGACCACAAGGAGTGCATCGGTCGTGGTGCAGGGCAAGAAAAAAAATGTCGTGCAAATGTCGCGGTTGAATGGATTTGATTTTGAAAAACATCAAAACATACGTATTCTTTGTGTTACGTCCCGGGAAGTGGTGCGAAACGTTGCCTTGACTTCGGTGACCTACTTTCCAGGTCTTTTCCGTGCCTGTGAAGCATGCACAACATCAAACACTATGCAAGTGCGTAGTCATAGCGCGTGCTTTGAACATCCTATCCTTTGTAGTTCTAATGACAGAAGGAAGTAGACTAATGTGGAGAGCATTGTTAACAAAACGATGTTTGTTCTTGGCTTTACTTTTCGTAATAATATAAAAAAAAGGTTGTTTAATTTAATGTTACTCTCTTTATTAGTCAGCATCATGAATTAAGGTCTTCGGCAACAATCCTCAAAACGCTTGAAGTGTGGAGCAATAAGTGCGATATCAATTCCTCGATAAACAATCTCAGCTATCGAGATGCTACCCAAAGAAAGAATTCCTCGAGAAGTGCCTTCAAGATTGAAAAAACGAATACCCAAAGCCACACGATTCCAGAGTTCGCCCCAAGGCGAGTACCGCGTGGAAATTGAAGAATTGTGTTGATTCGTCCTTTCGTCCACAGAAAAAAAACGGATGATCCAACTCAACCCCTCTTCAGTTTCGATTATCGTTAGAGTAAATAAACCTCAACTTCCGGTGTGCCCCGGGGTCCTGAATGGTTCACTTGTAAACAGCGCAAAACACGGCCAAAGTTGGCACCCGAAGGACCACCGGCCATGGGTTGGGCATTCGAGAATAATCTGGTTTGAAGAGCGGATGCACGGAAGTTGGTTTAATTGATTTACAAAACACGTTTCGCAGAATAAACCGCTGTTGAATAATTCCCGCCGGGTCCAACTTCCGATGAATTTCAACAGAAGTGTAGCTGCTGTGACTCTTATTCCCAACTCGTACGCTTTCGGCGCCCTAATCGGATGAAGTGTGCCTCTATCTCGTGCTGAAAAGGATTCTGAAGTTCCGAGTGGTTGTTGTCTCTTGAAGTTGTTTTCTAAAGTGTCGCCGTATGGCCAGCATCAGACACGAGCTTGATATCAGTCACGGTGGCCTCAACGGTCGAGTTTGCTGATGAGACAGTCCTCTAAATCTCCGAGGAGTCTTTGGGTAGATGCTGGTCAACGTGTTAACCCCTCTCTAGAATGAAACGAACAGCACCGTAAAAGATTTACACTCTATCGGTTTAAATCCACCATATCATTTTTGCCATCAACAAATGAGTTAAGTGTCTATGGTTTGTCTCTATAATAATCACAATATTTTATAGACCTAACTCGGTAAATTGCCGGAGCTTTGGGTTAAACGTGCTAATTGAATAAAACTACGACTGAAAAGCTGAATTGTGATGCAAATGTTAGGATTGAAAGGGTTAATAGCCTCTTCATTTAACATTTTTGTAGTTTAGGGTGAGTATGTAGATAATTGTACCATTAAGATGCATTTATAAGAAAAGATGATTGAAGATTTATTAGAAGATAGAAGTAAGGTAGAAGATAAACACACGCAGAAAGGGTAGGAAAACTTAACTGTGCTGAAGAAATAGAAGAAACACACAGCAAAGGCACAAAAATGTTGTAGTACAAACTAAATTCATGTTGTTTCGAAGAGACAATTTTGTAATAATTGAATACTGTTGTCAATTCACAATTGTTTCCATGATTCCCTTGGAGTGGAATGAATGGTTTGAAATGAAATTTAAGTCCCGCTGAACTCAGCGTAAGAAACAAAACAGTTTACTTGGTAAAAAAAAGCTAAATGGAATTGGACCAATGAAAGATTTGGTTCTGAAAAAGATATTTTAATTTACAAAGATTGTAAATTTCACTACTCCTCACACCGCTTCGAAAAAAAGCATTTTTTTTTCGTAAGTGTTTCAGTGCCGGTTGGATCTCATTACAAATAGCCAGCAACATGCTGCTCATGTCGAAAACCATGTTCGACATGCGCCTCAAAATGGAAGATCCTTTTTGGGACGGCCGGAAGTATATTTTTTTCCTGCATAAATATGATGCGTTAGTGTTTACTTTCGCTGCGGAGCGCACAGAAGTCAGGTCCGACCGCCAGGCTTCAACCAGATGCACCAAATTGCACGCGGGCTCGTGCCAAACAGGATCGGATGACGTGGAAGTGATGGAAGTCGATCAAACAATGTATCGAGTTACGTCGCCAAACGGCATCGAGGGCCACATGCCAGACCAGACAGACCTGTGCCCACCGAGAGCTCCTGGGACCCTGGGACAAATCGCACATGTTGCTGTAAGTGAGCTCGTGGGACTTGCTGCAGGTTGCCCACGTTCGTCAACTGCTCCCGACTGGGCTCCTCTTGGGACCCCTCTGAATGTCACGCTCGGTTTGACAACTTTTTCCAAAAACTTAAAAAATTGAGCCACAGGATTGATGATGTCGTCGAAAGCAGATGATTCATGTTGACTGCTGTCTAATGGATGTCAGTAATAGCAAAAAAAAAATGTTTCTTTTAATCATTCCACCGATCTCCTGCACGCCAGCAAACTTTAATCAACCGGAAGTACTATTAGGCCCTGTTAGGCAGCATGATTTTAATATGTATTCTCATAATCCGCATGTAAGTCGGTATGAACGTTTCGAAACAATTAATGTAAACTCAGACAATCCCTCGCAGAGATAAAATCTATCATCGAGAGTCGTCAGAAACCTCACCTCGAGCCAAACAAATATCGAAACGGTGAAAAGCCTTCCCTCAGACCCTTTGAGCCATTGAGTCCAATGGCCAGGGAGATCAGCGATAGGTGTGATATAGCGTGCACCCCCAGATCCGGTGCGATTAGAATCATTAGGTCAGGAAGTTAGGTGTACGGGGTGATCGTTGTTGGAATGCATATTTAGGAATGAGTCAGCACGTACACAACAACGGCACGTTCCTCACGGCACCGGAAACCGGACACGTGGCCTTGTTTGTCGATGCATGTCGGGTCGGTGCGCTTTACGAGGGACGAAGTGACTTACTTTACTTTTATTACATCACGCACCGCTCACCTGCCTTCGATTCTGGTGAGGTAATAGCCTTTCAACGCATTTAATTTCGGTGGTGTCCATCCGAGCGATAATGTCTTATCGGTCGGTTTTATGGAACCCTGGGCTATATCCATAACCTTGCTTCTGAAGAAGAGCCACTCTGGCCACTCAGAGCGCGTATTATCGAAGGTTTAATGGAGGGCTTATTGAAAGCATTTTTGTATCTGATCGGTAAACATATCGTTCACACACCGTAAAGCTATTAGCGATAGTGAAGTTTATTTGCCATACAATAAATCCCAGTGCTTGACAGCCGATGGATTGATGAATTGTGTTTAATTGTGTATTGGATATAAAGGAAATTGAGGAAACTTTAGTCCTAATAATTTCTACAAAATTACTCAAAAATACACACCCCGGGACCGGGATGGGTCACCAAAACCGCACAAAACCGCTTCACTAGTAGTTCCTATTATTTAATTCAGCGGGCGATCGAAAGTAGGTTACCCTCAAGTATAATCTCGTGCTCGATGGCAAAGTTGGAGCCGTAGAACCCTCATCATCGGTAATTTACAGCGACTATCGAGGGCGTTCGGATGCTCGCCCGGAATTTCGACGAATGTCAACAACTTTTAATTGATGCCTATTCCTCCTGGTGGTCATTGAAGGGACCCCCAGTGCCTGCCGCCGATGTGTGTCCCTCGTTTATCGCAATCCATTAACGTCAAGCACGTAAGGGCGGCCGCTCAATAGAAGACCCATTGGCGTGGCATTCAAAAAGACTGCCCGATCCCGATGGCTAGGCCTTGGACCCGCAATGTCCAAGTGATGGTGGTGTCGAGTGGACGACAATAACGCTTACAAAGTACTGTCGAAAAACGAGGCTGTCAAAATAGAGTTTCGTAACCCAACTCAGTCCCGAGTGTAGCATGTTCTGGCGGAAGCATGTGTGGACGGCCATACTCATCACTCATCCAGTGACAACTCTCATCATCCCATCGCACCGCCTGATTCGTAGCTACGGAACATCCGGAACCACAAGACGGGCTGTAGTCCGGGATGAACTGCTCCTCATCGTGGCGCAGAACCCATTTCCAATCCATTTAACTCGACCACTGGCGAGAATTGACGAGCAAACGCGCGATGAGCGATGAACGGGTGTAAGTACAGCCTAATCCAGCGGCGCCCGACCGAAGGATGTTGGACATTCCACTGACCCCACGGCAGGCGAATGGGTCGGCGAATGTGGTCTCTCCGCTCCGGTAGAACTTTGTCCTGCTTCCTGGGTGTGGTGTTTGTGGAGAAAAGTTGATCTGCACCAGTGAACCGTACACGATGGATCATCTTCAGCCGCCGCCGCCGATCCTTTCGGACTTGCGGTCCCATGTTCGTCCCTGAAACTGGCACGTGAAGCTTTTATCGGAATTGTGTCCACTGTCCACGGAGCTGGGTCGGCCGGGGGTAGTTCTCGGAAGTAGCAGAGCACATCATGTAAAGGCAAATATTTACCAGCCGTTCCGTACCGTGCTCCATCCTGGGACCGGCTCCCGTACGTTTGCTAACTGTCTGCCCGTGTCTGACGTTCCTTCGGACATTCCTCGCCGTCCGTCTCTCGGGGTGCAAGAAGCTCTACTCTCCAGGGCGCGTTGGTGTGAACTATGCGAGCTATCTTTTCTCGAACTATTTCACTCTCTCTCTCTCTCTCGCTTTCGGTCTCACACCCAGGATCTGGTGATGTGTTTGTGGTTTCGATGTCGAAGCATAGATTTTACGATGATAACACCCGATAAGCGCCCCGTTTGCTCGAAAGTAACGATAGCTTCCACTGCTCACTTCGAGCCAACCGGATTTGTGCACTTCAGGGAACGAGGTTTCGGAAGTGTTAATTGCACGATAAACAGAGCCCACAGTTGGTGCTGTGTGTGCTCAAGTTTTTAGATATACGACGATAAAATGCACGCAGGAGTCGATGCAGAACGGCCCCGGGGCGGGAATGCCAGAGATAAATTAAATGCAAGAACGGGTTTCAGCAAATGTTAAGAAAAATCAATAGGCCTTCGGAATTTGCTTAAGATATCTGACGTTATCTCACGGTCTCCTGGCATAAGGTCCTTGAAAAAGGTTGAGCTCATATGATTTTTGATAAAATTTGAAGGATGGAAGGATTCTTTTTTGGGATAGGAAAAGATTGTTAATTTGTTTAAAGTAATGACGCTCAATATCCTATGATATTTTTACTATCTTTACTATTTTACAAATCGATTTTTCTGGAATTTTTTCCATTTTTTCGTCCAAGCATAGGTTCCATCCAGCATGCATCCACCTCCGATCGAAGGTTGAATCCTTTGAATCCGAAGGTTTCTCCTGTCGTTGTTTTACAGGGTAGAATAGTGTGTTGTAAAATGATACAGTTGTTTTATGGTATTCGTAGATGTCCTCGATTTGATCGATCGATTAACTGGTTTTCCAATGTGTATAGCTAAATGTGATAACTAATGCTAATGTAAATGGTCTTGGTTTTCGGTTGATCTGAGCGATCTCAGAGCCAAAGTTTGAATATGATTTTTTTCGATCAGATCTTTGATCGATCGAATCTATCTTCAACCGCCAGTACTTTCATTTGTACCCGATAAACATTTATTTACGTAATCCGACGCTTGGAAGGTTGAAATTCGACGCATTGAATCGCAAAGTCAATTTAGTTGCATGAATTTTGTACATTATGAATGATCTTATAATTGGAAATCCATTTTATAAAAGTGTTTAGAAAAATATCCATGGCTTATTAATTTTACACAATACGTCTACATGGAGTCGATAAGTCGGTTTCTAAAGAAACAGCATCAGCTAGAGCTCTGACAGTAACAACTCACCTAAAATCCAAACATTGAAGTTGATAGTCCGCTTTGGTTTCTCGAATTCAAGAATTTTACACCAAGCCATACTTTTAACAAAGTACGACAATTTAATCTTACAGTTTGTTATAACTAAAGAAAGGCAATTCTAGATTTCTTGAAGCCACCAAATCAAATAAGTTCATGCATTGCCAGATACTAACGGTAAGTAAAGTTTGGTTTCATATTTAAGTAATTCAATTTTACGTACCACATACAGCAATTAAATATCATAAGAATGATGGCCACAATTAATCAAACGCTTAAAAATCTTGGTCCTTTTGCGAATACAAAAATCAAAAGTCCCATTTCGTTTGGCCAACCATCTGTCAGATCAGACTGTTCCCGTTTCACTTCCATTCGCTTCCTTTTTTTTCGCGCCACCGTGGAAAACTGCAAAAGGTAATTGCATTTCCGGCCTCTGGCCTGCTGGCCAGGTGCATGTGGTTAACCCGCTTACTTACCCTTGGGTTAGGCCGGAAGGGTTGGTGGTGTACACTCGGTGACGATGGCGCTGGGGGAGGGGAGGCGTAACATCTAACCGTGGCACGGCTTTTACGGTGACGACCGAGCCCACTTGTCAGTCGAGCGTGACTAAAAGCTCCAAAAGCTAAGTCCGCCTCGTCATCGCAGCCGCTCCTTCCGGATCGTGGCGGAGACCTGGGTATGTTCTCACTACCCCCAGACTTCCCGCCGTGGTGGCGGCCGTGGTTGCTTGTTACGGGGTTTCGCCGGGGGTTTCCCATTTTCCAAACGCTCTATCGCGCGTCGTCTGGTCTGCTGTCGTGCCCGGCACGAGAACGTAGAGATAAAAGAAAATTACCAGCTAATTACGAGCCAAACACCTCTATGCTGCGCATGCTTTAGCACGGGCCACGGTGATGTCGCTTTATTCGCTGGCGCTTTTTTTGTAGCATTTAGTCGCGAAACAGGCGTCTAGCCGTCCGCGAGCGAGTAAATGGCATGCCAAACAATATACTTTCCGCTGCGTCACGAAGTAGAGTGCCAAGTCGCAGGTGTCAAGAGGTTCAATATCCTGAGCAAACACCATTTACATCGTGGCATCGGTTAATGTGGCATGCCAATGTTCCAGAATATCGACTCGAACCTTTTGAGCTGCGTCTATCGCTGTCGGTGCGCGCTGCCTCTAGATCTCTGATAAGGAATTGCACACAGCCTCAGTATAGACCTGCACCTATAACTACGGCCATCACTGTTGATGCATTTCGATGCAGTTTGCATCGTGACTTACCTACCTGTACTGCGGGTGTGTACCGGGCATAACTTTATTTGCTCGCTTACGGCCACTCCTGTACAGGCCACTCCCCGACTCCCCCCCGGTCGGTTGCAGATTGCCGATAGCTCATCTTTAATGCACTGGGTCGCTCTGCCCGACCTCGGCAGGAGTTCGGGCAACGGCAACCACCAATGATCCGTGCACACGGAACCGTCGTCGCTTCCGTTGCGCATGGGTTGCGAAAATGTCTACATGCCGCTCTCGGTGCCGCTGTCTCCGCTAGATAGCGGAGGGAGGATACTTTTTTCGCTGCTCTCATTCTTGGTGGTGCTTCGTTCGTTCACTGTCACTGCAACGATACAGCTTTTGCTTCCATTTTTTTTCTTCTACACACTCCCGTATCTGTCTCTCGGGGCAAAAGTATTGCCAGGCTTTTGCACAGGGTTTCCTTTCAAACTGGAAAGGGGAGACAGGATTAAAACGGGCGCTCAATGTTTGATTTATTTATTTTTATAGACAAAATGTATGTTCGAATGCGGGTATTCTAAATTTTGTCCTCCATGTTGCAAGGACCTTTCTATCTAGCATGTTTGATTGATTGACATAGTACGATGTCTAGGCAATTTCGCTCATTGATTAAACGGATGACGTCAGTCGAAGTCAAGTCACAACTTCGTTTAAATATCGGACTTAAAGCCCTACAAGAAACAACTGTGATCAACTACTACCTCAACTAACAACTGTGAACAGTATTTAACCATCGTTGGAAAGGAGGCAATAAGCAATAGAAGCAAACAATAATAAATAATAATAAAACAATCTGTCCCACGGGACGAGCAACCTCCGTTTCTCCTACCGTTTGCCAACAGCATGACATAAGCATTAGCGCTCGGTAGCTCCGGGAACTCCGGTAGCAGCAAATCCCGGTCCCATGCACGAACGCGTCACGAAACAGCTTTCGTGATAAGATAGGCCTCTGCTGCGGTCCGCTTATAAGGCCAAGGATCCTCGGTTGACCGGTTGACCGGCCATCGCGGCCACTAGTTTCCATGTGTCCACATGCTCTCTGCGCTTTGCTGCAGTGTGAACGGAACGGAGATCGAGCTTTAAAATATGCAACTCTGTTGCACCGGCTACCATTTACGGTTGACTTCTTAGACGCTGGCATTTTTTTTACGCGTATCGCCTGACCGTACAAGAGCTCGTGCTTTTATCGGACCACAACCCTGGTGTTGAACAATCCTTAATTAGCTTTCGTGTGCGAGTGTCCGGAAGGCAGTTTATAAATTCCTGATACGCGCGCCCTGTACACGCATTCCGCTAACCCCGGGGCGCGATAAGTGGCCTTGTTTCGTTTAAAGTTGCGTCAGATACCCAGGACACATTTGTTTAATACTCTGTTTTGTGAGGGTCGAGAATTAGTCGCATACAGTTGCGGAAAGGCAATTTTTATAGTTACGATTGTATCTTCCTGTTTGTGGCGTTGGATCGGAACACGTTTGCACGAATGTCTCAATTCATTTGGAAACTGTGGCACACTTCGGGGTGAAATATCTGTACTGGCATCGTGCGGTTACTTATTCGCTTGGTGGCACTGTATTTTTTAGTAAGACAGCATCCTATAATTTAAGCGCACCGCTCGGAACGTGCAGTGGCCACGGGCAAAAAATCCCAGATATTTGCCAGATAGTTTCCCCATTGGAGCGCGCGTGGAGAAAAAATGTACGTTGTCGTTGCTGTTTAGAACGGTTGGGCGTGTTTGAAAATTTAGTGTTTCGAGGCACGTACACGGGGTGGTCGTTCCTGGGGCCAGCCGATCGATTCGAACCGGTACTGTCCTACGATCCACGGTGGACCATGTAACGGAATGGGCGATTGCTTGACTTCCAGGTTTTTTTTACATTCGGGAAGCATTACAAGAATCAGGTACTGAACTATGAATCAGGAACGCTACCTTACCCACACGGCAGGTCATTACGTTGTAAGGTCCAAAGGTCCGCCTCGTGCCTCGTGCTTGGAGTTTCGCAGACTGCAGAAGATGTAGAATCGTGCAGAGCTCGAAGAGGAATCTGTATCACACGCAATAAGTGTATGGGACTATCATTTGAATAGGATGCCTTTCTTGGCACTGGACATGTCCGGTGGCTTCTATGCTGTGCCCGACGACGAATACGATGAATCTAGCAGCAAATCAATAAATTCAATTTCCGCTCACTGGGGACATCGCCAAGAACCAATCATCCCGGATTATGAGCGGTCTGGTCTGGCCCCGTTGGTTATTCCTTCCGATTGAGGTGCGGATCACGAACGTATCGCCGAAACCGAGATCAGACTTCAGGCGCGGGACACACTATCGCGGGACAGGGAGTCGATTCGGTAGCTCAAAGTTTGCTGCCTCTTCGGGAAGATGATTTTTCATGTCCTTGACGCAACGCGACGAGCACCACGACCCCCATTGCCCACTTCCTTCAGACAGAATACGCTAGAGACAGACTACGCTAGAGAATACCAAAGAAAAAAACCCAGAGTTCGTCTTTTGCGAACGTCTTTTGGTGCTAAACAAATCCCACTAACGAGCAGACGGCACACTTTGCGGGAGGCTGGTGTAAACTTGAATCCCAATGTTCCGGATTCCGGGCAAATCCAGGCAAGGCAAGCGAAGCAGGAACAAAAATGGATTTTTACACCATCCTTCAACGAGTCCCCTCGGCACGGTCGATGTCAATATTTGACATTTGCTGCCGGCGAGGTGATTTGCTCTCTCCAGTCCCAGGCTCTGCTGTTTCGGTTGAGGGCGTGCAAGATAAAACTGCTACATCATTGTGACACGCCTGTGCGAATGCGGGGCAGACCTACCCAACGGTTACCATACGCCGATGAGCCTCGGCGCCCGTCGACGGTGGCGAAGTTCGTTAAACGGCTTCATTATTTCGTGATTATCTGAGCCGCTGACAGCGTCACGGCTACCTCTCGGGGGCATCCATTGGCGCCCCTCGGTCGGGGCTTCAAAGGAACCCGGGACAGTAATCCTGGTGCTGGGGCGTTAGTCAATTAAACATCGAAAAAGATGTCTGCAGTGGGCTGTCGCCTTCGCCAAGTCTTTGGTCTTTCGCGTCCCGATAAGGATTAGTGCCTTCGATGAGAAGGGCCTCACACCCTTCAACGTGCAGCCGACGCGCCAAATATGCGGGACTTTGGGAGTGCGGGACATAGATATGAACAAATTTGATCTACGGTAATGAACGACTCGTGGCCAGAGAATTGCCGAACTAGAGGGGAAGAGATCGTTGGAGCATTACTTGCTGTTTACCAGAACAAATGAACGTCTTCGTAGTGTCATTGAAGTGGTGGCATTATTAAGTCAGGAATTAGTTGCAATTTCATCGGGAGGCTGATGCCGTGAGTCATTCACATTAATCTAGCAGAGCAGTGTATTCGATAAAAACAGTATTATTTCATTATAGCGAATGGGATCTCGATATCGGCGGAAGCAGTCCTGAAGTCCAAAGTCCGTTCTCTACATGCTGCCGTGTCTATTGCGCTCCGTGCACCACAATGTGGCCCGGAGGTTGCTAATCGCTGATGAAATTGCTTCCATCCCCGATTGGGTCCAATTTGGTGCATAATTTGCCACTAACAACGTGATTGTGGCTTCACATCCGTTGGCTCCGAGAAGTACCGATTCACCCGCTTCACCGTTTGGCGGTGGTTTCTCAAGATTTAGAAACCACCTGCGGTACCACGGGCGAGCCCTCGGTCGTTCCGCCGAGCCGACCCCGAAAACTAAATGACGATGATGCAGCAGAAGAGGCCACCGTCGGAGCAATTGACCAAAAATGATAATAATTGTGCTTGATTGGCGAGAGAATTTCCCAGACAATTTTTCGCCTCTTCGCGGCCACACACAAACAGAACAACTTCCCATTTCACTCGGGACTTCTCGCTCGGGCTGCGTGGCCATTCTTGGCGCATTTCTGTTACCCCCTGAATTTTTTCTGTGGCCATTCGTCTCAAGAATGCTCGTCAGGGAGCAGGAGCAGCAGATGGAATCCGAACGGTCGGGTGCGCAGGCTAGAAGTCTTGACCGGTCCCTTTCCACTTGTGGCGCTATAATTAGCGGCAAGCGGTTCTGACGCGGCTGTGTTGGGCGGGTGGAAGAAGCACAAGCCACGGACCACTGAACCCGTTCCACACGGCAGCAAAAGCCGGTTGTGATTGTCGTTTTTAAATTGAGCATGATTTATCTCCACCCAATGAGGCCGTGGAAGACCCGTTGGTCCAAGTTGGCCACAAACACAAACGAAAGGGTGCGCCGACCGCAGAGACCACATCGCACTGCTACCGTACGATCCGGTGTTTAATGGTGTTCAGAAGTGACACTACTCTACTTTGAACTTTCCGTTCGGTCTGTCGGTCGTGATAGTGTAACATTCTGTGGCCGGCCCCCGAGGCCCGCCTCACCCAAAACCAGATTTCTTAATCCATCAACCCGACGGGCTGCGCGTGAAACTTGCGTGTCGCCACTGTCGCCATCGACAAAACTGTCATATCTGGGGATTTGTCCAAGAATGTCTCATTTGAATTCTCGTCCCGGCCCGGCCCGGCCGCGTCAAGTACCGGGCTCGGACTTTATAGCATCGACGAGCAGTCAAAACAGTCGTAAGCTTATCGAGCCGGCCGCATGCCGCTTGTCGGTGTTTCTGCTTCTTCCTAGCTACATCCCAGTCCGTCCCGGTTCGGTTGCCGACTCCGACGGTAGACGGTGTATCCGTCGTTTACCTTCCTTGGTTTGGGCCGTAGGTCCTCGAAAGCGCGATGATGTTCCACTCTTGCCTTTCACAAATCACCTCTAACAAGCCGTGTTGGGTACTACCTCCTCCTCCACCGTGACCTTGCGTCTCACCAGCTCTCGGGGATTGGGGATGGTACAGAATTAGCTTCCCAGGATGATGCGGTGCCGGTGAGTTTCTGGAAATTCTTCTTGCCACAACTTGCCCCGTTGAGGGGGGGGCGCAACTACGGCGCGCTAGAACACGAAGGTAAGCAAAACAGGTCTATCTGGACTGGGGTCTCTGGCCCAAAAGTTTGTCTTCCAAGCCAAGAAAAAGCCCAGACGAAGCGAACTCAAGACGGACCAAAAAGTCCGGACCGAGTCAGGTTGGGTACCGGCATGGTTCTGGGAGAAGTTGGCCGTTTGTTTGATTATTTTTATTTTTGCTTCCCCAATGTCGGTCGGGTTCCCTCTATCATTCTGGTTCGGGTTCTTCAAGAAGAAGTCGGGGCCCCAAGATGGGTCCTCACAGAACACGCGACGATAGCATTGTGGCGCGGTGCAATCGTTTGTTTTATCTTTCAAATGATTTTATGTTTGTTCCCAAAATTGGATAATATATGCCTTCGGTTCGGTGGACCGCTTCGCTCGTCGGACCGGAACGACACCCGCTGGGTGATCGAGCCGAAGCGATCGTTCTGCCGTCCCATCCACCGCCCGATCCCACCGAGTCCAGTTGTCCGGGGTGATGTCCGTCCGGGCTTGGCGCAAACGCGAAGCGCGTCGGGCTAACGAGATCAACATTCTGACAACGGTTGATTAAGTTGCTCTTGTCGATCGGCGGGTAGGAGTGGCGCGCTGGCTCAGGGCTGTGGCCAGTTCGGCCGGTTTGGCAGCTACCGGATTCGGTGTTTCGGGTGATTCTTAAGTCGCCAGAATAAAGTCAAAATTTGCCAATTTTTCGCTTCTCGTTCTGCGAGGCGGTCCTTCAGCTGCTGCTGCGCGCAGGCGAGCAATCGAATGTTTATGCAAATTGAATTTTGAATCACTTCACCTTACGACCAGGGTCTTGCCCAGGCCCCACGCAGGCCACAGGAAGGCCAAAGAAGTTCAAGCGTTCTTACGTTACGTTCTCTACTCTTTCCGGCGATAAGTTTTAAGTTCGCGCACCGGAGGGTGCCGGCCGCAAGACCTTCGCCCGGCGCAACTTCCTGCAATCGGGAATTTTTCGCATGGATTTGGTATACGGTTTTTATTGCCATCACCTTGCGCCGCTTTGCAGCAAAGTTTAAGTGCAGTGCTTGATTGCTGATGTCGAAAGTTTTGCTCACCGAGAGCTCGACGAGAAAGTGCTTCAAGAAACTTTCAAATTTCTTGCCCAGGATTTTGGGCGAGCAAAGAAAACATTATTGCATCGCTTCGCTCGGCACCTGATAAGCCGTTCGAGTGTAATGGAGTCTGGAACAGCAAACTATTCGAACTCGGGGCTCGCGGCTGATCCCTTCGAGGCTGCGCCTGTCAGGTGAAGCTAATTACCGCGCGAACTGCTATCGATAACTTCTCGTACGGGAATTTATTACAAAACAGTATTATTTCATTATAGCGAATGAATAATGTGGAATCTCGATAGAGGCGGAAGCAGTCCTGAAGTCCAAAGTCCGTTCTCTACATGCTGCCGTGTCTATTGCGCTCCGTGCACCACAATGTGGCCCGGAGGTTGCTAATCGCTGATGAAATTGCTTCCATCCCCGATTGGGTCCAATTTGGTGCATAATTTGCCACTAACAACGTGATTGTGGCTTCACATCCGTTGGCTCCGAGAAGTACCGATTCACCCGCTTCACCGTTTGGCGGTGGTTTCTCAAGATTTAGAAACCACCTGCGGTACCACGGGCGAGCCCTCGGTCGTTCCGCCGAGCCGACCCCGAAAACTAAATGACGATGATGCAGCAGAAGAGGCCACCATCGGAGCAATTGACCAAAAATGATAATAATTGTGCTTGATTGGCGAGAGAATTTCCCAGACAATTTTTCGCCTCTTCGCGGCCACACACAAACAGAACAACTTCCCATTTCACTCGGGACTTCTCGCTCGGGCTGCGTGGCCATTCTTGGCGCATTTCTGTTACCCCTTGAATTTTTTTCTGTGGCCATCCGTCTCAGGAATGCTCGTCAGGGAGCAGGAGCAGCAGATGGAATCCGAACGGTCGGGTCTTGGTCTTGACTAGAAGTCTTGACCGGTCCCTTTCCACTTGTGGCGCTATAATTAGCGGCAAGCGGTTCTGACGCGTTGGCCGGGTGGAAGAAGCACAAGCCACGGACCACTGAACCCGTTCCACACGGCAGCAAAAGCCGGTTGTGATTGTCGTTTTTAAATTGAGCATGATTTATCTCCACCCAATGAGGCCGTAGAAGACCCGTTGGGACCCGTTGGTCCAAGTTGGCCACAAACACAAACGAAAGGCGCGCCGACCGCAGAGACCACATCGAGCTACCGTACGATCCGGTGTTTAATGGTGTTCAGAAGTGACACTACTCTACTTTGAACTTTCCGTTCGGTCTGTCGGTCGTGATAGTGTAACATTCTGCGGCTGGCCCCCGAGGCCCGCCTCACCCAAAACCAGATTTCTTAATCCATCACCCCGACGGGCTGCGCGTGAAACTTGCGTGTCGCCACTGTCGCCATCGACAAAACTGTCATATCTGAGGATTTGTTCAAGAATGTCTCATTTGAATTCTCGTCCCGGCCGCGTCAAGTACCGGGCTCGGACTTTATAGCATCGACGAGCAGTCAAAACAGTCGTAAGCTTATCGAGCCGGCCGCATGCCGCTTGTCGGTGTTTCTGCTTCTTCCTAGCTACATCCCAGTCCGTCCCGGTTCGGTTGCCGACTCCGATGGCAGACGGTGTATCCGTCGTTTACCTTGCTTGGTTTGGGCCGTAGGTCCTCGAAAGCGCGATGATGTTCCACTCTTGCCTTTCACAAATCACCTCTAACAAGCCGTGTTGGGTGCTACCTCCTCCACCACCGTGACCTTGCGTCTCACCAGCTCTCGGGGATTGGGGATGGTACAGAATTAGCTTCCCAGGATGATGCGGTGCCGGTGAGTTTCTGGAAATTCTTCTTGCCACAACTTGCCCCGTTGAGGGGGGGCGCAACTACGGCGCGCTAGAACACGAAGGTAAGCAAAACAGGTCTATCTGGACTGGGGTCTCTGGCCCAAAAGTTTGTCTTCCAAGCCAAGAAAAAGCCCAGACGAAGCGAACTCAAGACGGACCAAAAAGTCCGGACCGAGTCAGGTTGGGTACCGGCATGGTTCTGGGAGAAGTTGGCCGTTTGTTTGATTATTTTTATTTTTGCTTCCCCAATGTCGGTCGGGTTCCCTCTATCATTCTGGTTCGGGTTCTTCAAGAAGAAGTCGGGGCCCCAAGATGGGTCCTCACAGAACACGCGACGATAGCATTGTGGCGCGGTGCAATCGTTTGTTTTATCTTTCAAATGATTTTATGTTTGTTCCCAAAATTGGATAATATATGCCTTCGGTTCGGTGGACCGCTTCGCTCGTCGGACCGGAACGACACCCGCTGGGTGATCGAGCCGAAGCGATCGTTCTGCCGTCCCATCCACCGCCCGATCCCACCGAGTCCAGTGATGTCCGTCCGGGCTTGGCGCAAACGCGAAGCGCGTCGGGCTAACGAGATCAACATTCTGACAACGGTTGATTAAGTTGCTCTTGTCGATCGGCGGGTAGGAGTGGCGCGCTGGCTCAGGGCTGTGGCCAGTTCGGCCGGTTTGGCAGCTACCGGATTCGGTGTTTCGGGTGATTCTTAAGTCGCCAGAATAAAGTCAAAATTTGCCAATTTTTCGCTTCTCGTTCTGCGAGGCGGTCCTTCAGCTGCTGCTGCTGCTGCTGCGCGCAGGCGAGCAATCGAATGTTTATGCAAATTGAATTTTGAATCACTTCACCTTACGACCAGGGTCTTGCCCAGGCCCCACGCAGGCCACAGGAAGGCCAAAGAAGTTCAAGCGTTCTTACGTTACGTTCTCTACTCTTTCCGGCGATAAGTTTTAAGTTCGCGCACCGGAGGGTGCCGGCCGCAAGACCTTCGCCCGGCGCAACTTCCTGCAATCGGGAATTTTTCGCATGGATTTGGTATACGGTTTTTATTGCCATCACCTTGCGCCGCTTTGCAGCAAAGTTTAAGTGCAGTGCTTGATTGCTGATGTCGAAAGTTTTGCTCACCGAGAGCTCGACGAGAAAGTGCTTCAAGAAACTTTCAAATTTCTTGCCCAGGATTTTGGGCGAGCAAAGAAAACATTATTGCATCGCTTCGCTCGGCACCTGATAAGCCGTTCGAGTGTAATGGAGTCTGGAACAGCAAACTATTCGAACTCGGGGCTCGCGGCTGATCCCTTCGAGGCTGCGCCTGTCAGGTGAAGCTAATTACCGCGCGAACTGCTATCGATAACTTCTCGTACGGGAATTTATTACTTTTTAACGGTAACGGATTCGTCTTCGCTAAGACTTCGGTGCATCCGTTTTGTTTGGTATTGACCAAATATAGGGTTTTCGTAGACAACCTTTTGGTTGTCAATCGTTTCGTAGAATCGAAGTTCGATCGATCGTGTTTGCCGTTTTAGAAAATGAATCGCTTAACACCAGAACAATGTGTTAAAATTATTAAAATTTACTACAAATGTGGGACTTTAAAACTCCTAATTTTTCCAGCAAAATTTTCTTCAGCCACGAGGATTTTTTTTTTAACTTGGCAACATAACTAGAAAGAACCCAGTATATAAATATTCGAAAGGCTTTTCAAAAACTTTAGAAGTATAAGTTTTTTTTCGCTATTATTGGTTTTATGAAGTTCTGCAGAATGAGAGAACATAAATCTAAACTGAGGGTTGTCTATCCTTAATTAGAAAAGTTTCCAGGGTGCTGATCCGCCAACTACAGCAGGCAGAACTCGTTAGCAGATCAATAGTCCATAGTATTATGCAGTTCATTCATTCACTGTTAACTATCGATCGATCGTCTATACTATTGTTTGATCAATAGACAAGACAATTATCAAGATACTGAAAGAGGATTTGATTTAATAAGATTTTAAAGGGGAAGATTAGATTTAACAGTACTTTGAAATCAGAAGACAGTGTTCTTGCTGTTTGACTACAACGTATAACGCTGCAACCACACTCAGCATTGGACGTAGAACCTCAACCTGGACTTGAATGCTTCAAAGGGTGAGTTCTTTCTTTGCACTTAAACTGTGAAGGACAGTTTATTTGTTCAATCTCCATCAATCAAAGGGTCCGTAAGGCAGAGTGATGGGGTCACGTCATTTAAAAAAACACTAAAGTTAATGCTCTCTCAGAGTTCGAACTGATGTATCCTACTTTGGGATCCAAAATAGTGACGTTCGTATTCTTATGATCATCGAGGTCCGAACGAGACGGTTTGTGTATAGAAATTTTATTCAAACTTTGAAATAAAAAAAACTTTAAAAATAATTTAAATGTTTCAATTTTGAACCCAATCGATTGCGTATCTTCTGAGAGCGTTCGCGAAATAGTCGAGTGATATTAATTATTGTGCGTACAAATTGAATGAAACAAATTGAACTTTGCAAACACTGTCATGTATCAAATTAAGTCCAACTAATCCATTCGCCGCGCCGCGGTGAAAGTGCAAATAATGCTCAAACGGTCAATCACACCAAGCGCCACGAAGCTCATTTCACACAAAGTGCAATTATCGAATTCGCTAAATTGTTCCGATGTTCTAATTTTTCCCTGCAAATCCAACCTCATTAGTAGCGGTGCGAGCTGCTGTTAATTAAAACCGACCCAAAACTGGCGGCTCGGACATGGTCACTTTTTTTGTTGCCCTAGTGTGTGTGTTTTGTGGCTACTAGCGGTGGTGCAGTGGGTGTTGTTTGCAAATTTGCTAAACATAAATAGCGCATATTTTCCGCTTAATTAAATTCGATTACACGCCACTTGCTGGGAGATGTGTTGTTTGTCGTCCGCCGCGAGTGTGTTGTTTGCAGCATGACGCCTAAAAACGGACGCTGTCACCGAGTTGGCGCTTGTCGGACAATGTTAATGCTCCTGTAATCCTCGCCGCAATGACACACACGTGGTTGTGACGGTGCTGTGTGCGATGACCGTCCGCGGCTTTTTGACCAGAGCCAAACCAGCCACCGGCAGCTAGTAAACAGCGAATCAATCGATTCAACTGTAGCCACCGTGTCAACATGGCGCACGAGTTAGAAGCCCGGCAAAAACAGGTGTCCACCATTTCGGGCAATCAATCGTCCGTTTTTTAATCACCTCTACCTGCAGCATTGATGCGTTCTTGCGTTGTAGCCCGCAGTCCTTTAAAGGTATGGTAAAAATGGTCAGCACTGTAGCTGGCACAGCAAGGGGTCGATTTCATCGGTACGTGTCGTTTTAAACCACCCCTGGCCCAACCAACCAGATCACCTCTGGGAATGTGTTGTAAAAAGCGCCTAAGGAAAGAAAAAGTGTCACTACTTCGTTTGATAACAAATCATTCGACGGAAGGTTACACGCGCATGTAAAAATGGTGCCGGCACTGTGCTAAACTACTGTCCGATGTTTTACTCTTTATGTTACCGGTTGGAAATCGATGCTCGAAAGTGCCACAATTTCTGGAATGCGCCAGGACGACGGCTATCGGGGGTCCGTCGAACGATTTCCATCCGACTTTCTAGCACCGCTATCATGTTGGGTAAATGTTTGTTCATTACTTGTTCGTGTTTGAGCGGAGTCGTCGGTGCTTTCCCGGGCGTAGCGGCCACAACCGAAAGAAAAACCCGTTCAGTCCTCGCACGAGAGAGAGAGGGCGAGGAGTGCAGTGCGTTTGGTTTTGGGAATGCGGATTCCACGGGTGTTCTGAATGATTCCCCCGAATGTGGCACAGTGGCACACTGCACTCCAGGACCCCGGGAGCTCGGCCAGAACTTTGGGGCCAACGTTGGGCACCTGCGCGCCTTTACGTCGCCGTCGGCCTGATGGTCTGATTGCGCTGACGATGGTGGTGGCGCCGGTTGGCGGGATGGAACACCGGTACCGGTGATCCTAACAAATTTAGCATCATTTCGTGAATTTCCAACTGCTACTGCGGCTGCTGGAGTGAAACCGACGCGCGACCATAGTTTTCGGTTTTTCGGTGTCGCTCGCCAGGAATCGGACGCCGAGTGGATAGGTTTCTAGAAGCGAATGAGAATTGCTCGAGCAAAGCGAACCTACCTACTAGCTAGCTGACCAACTGGAATGAATCCACCATACCAAAAGTTACAACAAAGTGATTTAAATAAATTTACAGGTGTTGATTTACAGGATTTACAGGCAATGATCGTTTATTTACTTAATAATATGACATTTTTACTCATAAATCGTACTATCAATATTTAATCGTTCTCAAAGCCTTTCAAAGCATTCTTACCAAATTTAGTTCTGTTTGTATCGTATTTTAAAAATTTTAGAAGTTGTATTGTCAATTAAATTAATTTTAGAACATTAATTTTAGTTAATCAATTAATTTAGTCTAATTTCTTTCTTAAATTAATATTATAAATTAAATATCAAAACCATCTCTATTTATTTATCATAACTCTAAGTAATGTGATACAGGCTTACGCTCTGGATCCACCAGGGCAATTTCCAGTTTCCTTCTCATAAGTCATGAGTGCTGTCTAGTGAAAGAATCGGTTTAAATGAAAATATATTAACCTAAATAGAGATTATGTAGAACATGCTAATTTTACAATGTGATTGAAGTATTTAATGACAGTATCTGTTGCGGATTCTCCAATCATTACAGTAGGACATCTTGTCAACCTACAACCATTTATGCTCTTCTTAACATCAACAAGCTTCAAGCAACGTTCCAATCTCGGCTATCTCGGCGGATCGTTGCACATCCCGGGGAGCATTGCAGCCAGCGCTCGTGGTTTGATTGCACCGCCCGGAGTTTCCGACTGTTGGTGCCAGCGAGACCCACAAACACCGCCCCACACCCACCGGTCCCGGTGTCATCTGGTCCCGGTTTACGGGGCTTATGTTGCCGTTGAAACTGAGGCGCCGCCGTAAATTGAAAGTTCCAGCTCCGTCCGATCCGCACCATTCACGCTTTCTGGTGCATTTTCCGGCCAACGTGCCAAGGACGAACACGCTTTCCCGACCCACACAGCTGGCGGGACACCGATCGACTGATGGCGAATAAAGCCCCGGAAAACAACACGACCGCCCGCCCCGATCTCGTGCGGTACGGGCGGAAGGATGAAAAACGGCGAATAATTTGATAAGTGTCACCGAGTGGCAATATTTTTTGGTCGTTGCCGTCGTTGGTTGGCGATTTTTTCTCCCACCGTGGAGAGCACCACCACGCAAACACATAAAAATCGCCACCACTCGAAGCCCAGTTTTTGCCGCTGCAAATGGAGGATGCTGATCGTTGTAACGAATACATTTACATAATGGAATTATGAATGACAAATTTTGAATGTCGTTGGTCGTTGGTCTTTGGTTGGGGACAGTAGTGATTCGAACGAAAAGCGAGAGATGCCAATGTTATCTTGCTCTTACTAGGGAATTAGAAGACTTTCCGTTTGGAAGACGCAACACTTCTTCACATTTGAATTGACTGCAAACAGGTATTTTATCATCGTACGAAATTGGATAAATGATCATGAAATGATCACGAACGTTTTTGGCAACAAACGACAATTCACTTGTCTGAGTCCCAAATGGTCACTTAAAATGGATTCCTTCGATCCTTTCGATTTTCCAACAAGGTCAGAAAAATCTCGGGCTGTCAGTCGACGATTTTGGAGCACCAATTCCTTGATTTTATTGACGTTTAAATTCAATAGATCAACATTTTTGAGACCGACCACAGAAGCGTACAGTCACATAATAATTATTTTTCTTAAATATTAATAGTTTAATAGATTTTTTACATGCAATAAAAAAGCAAATTCAAGAGCCACATATTCATAATTTAATTCACGGTAGCATGGATATTTTGTTCGTCCATCCAACTTTAGGACTTCCAACGCAATCCGAATTTTTCGTGTTTCTGACTTCCTTCATATTTTATATGTTTCCTAAATCATTTCGCGCACCAACGCATCATGAATTAATAAAAAAAAAAACGCTACGGAGAAAAGGAACACCCCAAAACAGGCTGCATCGTGGCCCTCCCGTTGCTGTGACGGTTCAAATTTCCTGACAAGTGTTGGGCGAAGGAACCGCTTACAAAATATCACACATCGACGGCAAACACCACCCGTTGGCATCGCTACAAATTGCATTTGACCGCGGGATATGTCTCCCATCGAGAGAGACCGTCCCCCGAAATGTTGTTGTTTTTGCAGGCCATCTGATGCTGATCAATCAAAATGATGTCACCTTCGTTCGAGGCAAATCGGAGACACTGCCCGAAGGCTGCATAATATACCCTCCGGAGTATCGAATTGCGCACCGCACTGACGGAGGGCGTGAAGTCTCTAAGGCGCAATGTCAATGGCTAGCATCTGTGGAAAAAGAGGACCATCGACCAGCTCGAGTCGGGTTGGATTTATATTTATTAACTGGAGAACGTTTTTTTGTCTCTCCCCCCCCGCCGCGTCGTTGTAACTGACTTTTCGGGGACTTTTCGGGCCTGTCCAGAAGTGTAGAACCCCTTCTTCGTGCGACTCGATGCGGCTGTGAGTGGCTTCGGGCGAGTGAAGATAAATGGTTGAGAAAATAAAAATTAATTTTCTCCACGTTTGCTACACCCGAGTAGGTAGGACCTCCATGGGGATTCCAGCTTGGGTGCTCCAGACAGCAATGGGACCTGGCCGTTGTTTTTTGTCGCACGCAACGAGCTTTGAATTTATGTTTCCGATAGCGATCGCGGAGGCGACACAGACATCCTCATCTCCTAGTGGAAGCAACCTTCGACGTTCTCGTCGCCGGCCGCAGATATGATCTCATGCGTGGATGCCGTTTGGTGGGTCCGTCGTAGATAAGTTAGCCCGTTTCATAGCCTTCATCGGCAGCAGGAGCATTCAAACGCCGTGGATGGCAACCGAAAGATGAGATTATGATAGTTCGCAGCGAGCTACAAATTGTCCGGATAAGAGTTTTGGAGCACTGCTTAGGGAACCCCGTTGGTGGCCGAAGCTTGGCGCGTGATAAACGAAGCCGCAAACAGCCTCGGCTCTACCAGCTCGTTTTTGGCGCAGCATGCAGCATCCCGGACGAGCCCGAAATCGATCGAATGATTTGTTTTAATTGCCGTATGTCTCGTCTTTTTATCTGGCTATGTCCTCTTGCGAGGCGTATTGATTTTCAATTTCAGTTCATCACTCCGTTAGCTGCGCTTCGTTTGCGGTACGTACGCTGCGCAAAGTTATTAATCTTCCAACCAAATCGTGTGTGTGGTGCTCTCGGGATGGAAGTGGAGGGCCTTGATTGAGGGCCTGGATGGTTGGCATCGTCGGAGCTATTGCGACCGTTTCGGTGGAGAATTTATCGATCGATCAAAACAAACCCCATTTCTTCATCCATCAATCGTTTTCATGCTTTTTAAAGCACTGTGTGTCGATTTATCTTCTCGATTATGACGGTTTTTATGACGAAAGCCAAATGCCACACAGAGCAATGTGCGACTTACAGTTGCGATCTGTTTGCATTGCGTGTCTTAGTGAACGCAGGCACGCGTTAGATCAGATCAGGAACATTATCCGTTAGTTTAAGTTAAACACGTAGCGTTCTGAGTCCCATGTATCATAGGACAGATCACAAATTGGATGCACATTTTCCGTAGCCTTCAAACTGTTCAAACTTCCAGTTTACAGTCTGTTCCCGAAAAATTCTTCCCGTTGATAAATGTCTCCAAAACCTTGCTACCGATTCCTTCATAATTGAATTCCGTTCCGCAGCTCGCACAGTTTATCATTTTTTGTCCGCAAAGGAGACACGTAAGGAAAAAAAGGGACTCACACAGAGAGCGCCAAAAGAAAAACGAACAATCTGGAAGGGAAAAAATATGGGAACGTGACGAAGTTAAGTGATACAAGAGCTAAATTAATGTTTGCGTTAATTGCGCCAAAGAAAGAGAGATAGAGGACCCAACATCGGGGGCCTTCTGTCGGGGGCCAAAAAGAAAAAGAGAAACGTACTGAAAACATCGTCGTATTTATGAATGAAGCCCCATCAGTATGCATCTCTCGAGCGGGGAAACTGTCTGTTGAGCTGCCAGCTGTAAATAATGTGCATCTGCATGCAGCATGGATTAACAAAGCGAAGTGAGGGAAGTGAGAAAGGCTTGGAAAAGAACAACGAAGAAAGGAGACATCATTTGCGTCTTAATCTGTTTTGCTCCAATAGTGCACCCTCGAAACATCGGGAGACATTTTGGAAAATGATTATTTTAGCTCAACTGTTTTTCCTAATTATTGTTTTATTTTGTTTCTTTAATTTTAGCATCGAATAACTGTTGAACGTGAAATAAAGTTGCGCAGCAGAAAAACGTAAGTAAAGAAACACAAATTAAAATAGGTATCGTATTATTCATTAAAATGCAATGATGGTTTTGAATCCAGGGTAATGTCCTGTTTTTTTCGGTATCATAATTATGATGTACACATTCTGTTCGTTTCTTGTGGTACGAAGTTCGAATACCTACTGCTGTGGGTAGAAAATAATGGGAATTGTGTTCTACCTCAAAAATTCATAATTTATTCTGGTAAAACCTTGCAAAGTAATCTCAGTATGTAACACCTATGTTTACGTTTGTTCCAATTTTCAAAACAGTCTGAAAAGTTCTTTGTAATAATGACATTCAACACATTCTTCGTTTCAACTGTTGTCTCGACTATCGGCTCTAAACTGTGTCCACGGAATGGACTCTTAGTTAAACGAAAAGCCAAAAATTACATCAAGTCAAGTCAAGCGAATACTGAGATTGCGGTTCAAGTTTCTGGTTCAAAATAGTCAAAAAAATGTGACGCCAAAACCAAGAATTGTATCTCTGAACTCTTTGCATTTAACAAAATAACCTCCTTTTGCAACCTTTTCATTTCGTCTGCCATTTTTACTTACACTTTCGCTATCAAATTAGAAAAGTAAATGGAAATTTATATGTTTATCCGGCACGCGGCAAGAAAGGGTCCGCAGTCGGCTCGGGATTTAAGGGAAAACGCCCCCCGGTTGAATGATGGCAGCTTTTTAATGTGATAATTAAATTAACTCTCCCGGACAGATCCGCCAGCCGCGGCAGATGACGGATTAAGCGGCCGGTCGCTAAGCCGTGGCATTAATGTCCTTAAATTTATCATGCCCGGTGGCATCGGTGGCAATCGCTGCGGTTCACCGTTCGGTTGTTTCTGTTTTTAATCGGCCCATCGACCCGGTGCGGTGCCCCCTGCTGGCAGGGAAACGAAATAAATCTTGTCACCTCCGAAGCAATCAGTTTCGCTGGCCACCCCAGAGTGGCCCCTCGACTGTCCCTTCGCAAGCACCGCGCAACCCTTTGGCATTCGCGGTGGGTGGTTGGGAGGGAAAACTTTTTTCCACTGTTTGGTCCTCTCGATGGGTTTGCTGGAAAAATAAAAAAGGGAAGAACTGGTGTGAAGTGTAAAACCGGCGGGAACAGAATTTGAATTCAATTTTCCCTTCACTCGGGGGCTGCGCTGTCGGGTTGACGGCCTTCTTGAGAAGCGTGGTCACGGAGCAGATGGGTACCGCGGGTTGGAAATCAAAGAGGAAAATATGCTCGGGTGCGACGGAGACAAGCAGCGCAGGCAGCAGCGGGTTTTACGGTGAAGCCGAGGGTCAAATGGAGTACTGTTGAAACGGCTACGCAAGTGGATACGGAGCCTGCGTTCGACATGCCACGTTGGGATTGCGAGGAATCTTATCAAATATTCATGAAGTAATTGTCGTCTGGGATTCACGACGTGCTTCTCTTAGCTATATCACGCTTCCGGTGAATAGTGGGTTTGCCGGATGCCGGAGACGGCGCTCTGGAAGCTGGGAGACAGCGGGCAGAAAATTTCACGCCACGGACTCAAGAGACTGGTGTTGAAGATCATTTTATCGGGAACTGACTAGGTACTGGACTGGCTCACTGAACTATTTCAATATGTTTTTCGCGACTTTGGATGTTTAAACGATTTTGTAAACCAGGATATTGTAACAGCTTTTGTGTACTACAAAGTAATGACCGCGGCCCAAAGCAAAGAATGTTTTTTCACATTTCTTTATTTTTTACGGAGCATCGTTTGCTTCGATTAGTTTGATGTTTCGATTAATGTTCAATTGATAGGTGTGTTGAAAGTCAATTTGTGATCATATTCTAAGAGTTTAAAAAATATAGTAAATATTAAAGTTATCTCGTCGAAAAAACAACTATCTTTCTCATTACTAAGGACAGCAGGATCCAAAATGTTGTTTGATGAAAAAAGTGGTAAGCATAGAGATGCATATTTTGGTCCGTTTTCGAATTTGCTCGATAGAAATCGATACTGTAAGTTGTTATTTTTTTAAAATGATGTTAAATACATAAAGCTCTGAGCTCTTAAAAGTAAACGAAACTTCCAAAAACCAAGAACTTCCAGTTATTAACTTCCAGTCGATATAGAAAATTCATGTTGATAAATTTTCATGTTAATAGAGCATTATTTTTATTAAAATGTTAAAGAGGCGAATATCTGATAACTTTCAAAGGCATCACACAATGCCATTGTGATTTTGGCTGTTTAAGAATAAAAAGAATTAAGAACCTAGCCTCCAACTCCATACCATCGTTTTTTTTTTAATCTTAGAAGAACGGATCGGGCGTATTTTTTACCATCGTTTGTAGTAATTATTGAAATGAATAACATCGTAGGACACTTTTAAAAACAGGGGAAATTTATCTAACACAGACCAAGGATCTCTAGAAATAGGCATTGTTATTAATTCGAGAAATTTTTCTCCATTTTTTGCGTAAATTTCAATGTAAATATTGTAAGAAATTAACGTCGGTTGTAAGTAAAAGATCAATCCAAACCTCAAGCATAAATGAAAAACGTATTATTTTACACAGGAAAAGCTCCTCTTATTGCAACATTCGATGGCGCACAGTGTGAGAGGCTTCAATCCGCAAAGTTCGCTTCGTTAACAATCAAACGATCTTACCGAACTCAGATTGCTTAAAACAGAAATTTCTGCAAACATCATAATCTAATGAACTTGGTTGTAAGTCTAGCGGGCGTTTGAACCGGCGCAAGTTTCGCAAGTCAATCAAACGAATCTCACGCGCCCGGCTTCGCATTTATTTGCCCCCCAAAAAGTCTCAAAGCGTGTCGAATTAGATAAGTAACGATGGCATTAAACTTTGCCAAAGTACGCAAAGTAATTGCGCTCCTCAGTCGCGCTTCCGACAGGCTGAGCTCATCGGAGATCAAAGGCCACGCGCTGAGGCGTTTCCGTTTGATGACAGTTTTGTTTGCCGTCTGTCACTGATTAGCTGTCAGTAGCCCGAACTCGGCGATCTCGAAGATTCCTGCGAGGTGGTGGATCCTCCTCGCCGAGCAGCAGCAATAGTCCGTTTGTTGTCCGCAAGGCTGCAATCGTTGAGCGCGCGAAAACCGGCCGACTCTAATCGCAAAGGCCTGGTCCCCGGGGTGAGATTCTCTTGATGTTTTAAATTATGTTAAAACTTTACACCCGAACCAAGGGGACGGGAGCGGGCCCCACTTGAGCGGGCCCTCGGGCTGGAAGAATCCGCCACTGGAGTGGAGGTTGCGCAATGAGTACGAAAACATTACACCTGCCTCCGTTGGCCACGTTTGCGTTCTCGGTGTTGACGCAGGAAAAGTGTTTTCCTCTCAGCATTCCGGCGGATGTCAAGTGTTGTACGCTCAAGGGTACCTTCGTGTGGTACTCCAGCGTCCTAAGGGCACCGAAACCGCCAGAGCCTGAGATCCGTTTTCGCGCTCCTCGCGTATCCTGCCGGTGCCGGTGAAACCGGAAGGCGAGTTGCAGCGTCAGCCAAAGTGGACAAAGTGAGCTCTCACACTTTCGGGCCAACACCAACGTCGTGCAATGCGTACACCTTTCGAATGCGAACACACCGCCGAGGAAACGAGGTGTTGCCATCGCCGAGTGTCCTTTTGCACCGATGGCTTGCCAGTGCAGCTTTGGCGTTTGGGACCATGTGGCGTCGTTACTTCCTGTCACTGTGCGATAGGTGCCAAAACACGCTTGTTCGACCGGGTTTCCTTCGTCGTGCAGCTTAGCTACATTTGCAGGATTGTTCAGGTCCTTGCAGCGGCTTTTTGGCTGTATGCGGGTGTGCCTTGGTACAGCTAACAGGGATTGATATTTTCTACCATTTTACATCTTAAATTATCGCTCAAAGCTATCAAAAATTAATAGAAACGCAAAGACAAATGATAAAAGGATAAACTTATAGTAAATAGAAAAAAAAATTCAAAAAGACCCAAAACAATTAAAAAAACTGCTAAAAGCAGATCTTCGTACGTAAGTCTAGTAGAATATTAGTAGTGTTTTCTGAAAAATGCCATAAAAGGTAGATAAACAAACAAATGAACAGAAAATATAAATATAATATACCAAAACACATTAAAAGAAAATCAATTAAACCAAGGCTAAAATCTGTAATCAAATTTTCATTAGACCAGAAAAAACTCTAAAAACAGAGCGATATGTATTATTCAAGTGCAAAAGAACTGATGTTTTTATGATTGATTATTTAATTGCCCGCCTTACGACTCTTTTCGGAAAAAGCCACGAGAATGTAAATTTGGTTTAAACATAACAGAACAGTAACACAAATCATAAATATGGCCCGGTCCATTCTAAGATTCTAAGATTAAAAAAAAGTAACACAAATTTGTCCTCTAGATTCCTACTTTATCTATTAAGCCAAATCAAACCAGCCGAATCCTTCGCGAGGCGTACGGCGTCAAATGAGCTTCCTGTTTTCGTTCCACGTTCGCGGGCGCAAAATTGTCACATACAAAAGGACTCGCGCTGCGGGAGACTCGTACGTACAAATGATAAACGCGATCTCTCGTGTGCCATTTGGACAGGAACATTATGCAGCGCCCAAGAGAAGGTTTCTGGGTGATTGACGTGCGCGAGTGAAAAAAAAAACCATATACTGAGGAAATCTCGCGAAGTCATGTTGCGATTTCTTCTTTCGCTCATTACTTCACCCCACGGGGTCCAGTGTTCGGTACCATGCCGTGTGTGCGTCATGTGGCTTTTGCGTCGATTTCACATTTGTGGACCCACCACCATCCCGGGGATAGCAGCTTACCGTGCATGGCATTGCCGGCGTTCGAGTGTTTCGTGAAGGGTCCACGCCACCGAACGAATGAGGGCATAAAAAAGTGATTTATCAATCAATGTGCGAGATGATGTTTAAATAATTCCCGCGCAGTCGTTTGTCTTCTCGGCACCCGCCGGGAAGACATGACGCGAATTTCGTGGCGCTACAACGACGACAAAATGACAACGGCCACGATAAACATGGCCCTCGGCCACTTAGTTGCGTTCCAAGGAATCGCGTCCAGGAACTGTCGTGGACACGAAGCCACCGAACAACGGTTTAGAGCGCGGTCCAGGGCCGGTGGCCCTGCGAGTGGTTCGCACAAAATGTCGAACAAACGCAACGAGGGGAAATTATCTGAAGTATTTCACACCGATTCGATTGGAATGTGGATTCCTCGCCTTTCGCATTTAGCACCGCGCCATCTGGAACGGTGCGCGAACGATCGAAACAGAAATTCACTTACCGGCCTTTTGAAGCACGACCGGGCGACGGTATTGCCATTCAAGCGACGAAAGGTGGAAAATTGATTGTTGACCGTGAAGGAGAAAATATGTTTCGGGAGGGAAAGCATGACATCCGAATTGACACTGAAATGGGGCGTCATTTGTTACGACCATTAATTGGAACGAATCGAACCGGTTTTATGCTGCACTTTCCACTGCTTTTGTGATGCACCTCGCGTAAATGCAGTCGATAAAACCAATACAAGGAAGGAAGGAATTGGGCAGCAGGGGTGAAAAGAAAACAACAACATTTTGCAAGAAGCAAATTCAAATTTGTTCATACAGAGCAATTTCGATAGCGATTTTTAACAAAATTATAAATAAGTTCAGTTAAGTTTAGTTAACTTATGACTATCAGTTTCTCATAAATCAATTTGTGTTTAGAAAAATCACTCAATGTTCAGCAGTAAAGAAACGAATGCTTACAATTAATATCCTTAAATGCTTAAGAACCAATAAATTAAGAATACTGACGGTTGATTCACAAGCTGCTGAATAATTTATGTCGTCTATCAGAAGATGTCAGCTAAAGGCTTAAGACTGTTTGAGTTAAAATTGTATTCCAAGAGATTGGATAGTTAAGTAGTAAAATATAATTTCCACACCATCGCAAACACCTTCACAACAACAGCCGCTGGCTTTTCAATACTTTTTACGATACATCATAAACGAACCCTTTTCCTGGTTGGAGTTGGTATGGTTGGCTTTCATCGGGCACAAGGTACACCGAACAGCATGGATCATCGGTTCCCCAAAAAATGGTTTATGATTTTCACCTTCAGTCCCGGCACGCTTTAACGCCCTTCACCAAGCTTTGCTGTGGCGATACCCTATTACCAGCTCGCAACTTCAAGCTTCGAGTACTCTTCACGTACCGGCCGTGAATCGAACTCCGGCGAAAGAGTTACGTGATGGACGGGGCAAATTTGGGCATTATGGAAATTTCGTTTCATAATCAACACAGCCGGCCATAGAGATTAGATTCGGGGGAGGTACAAACGCTGACGAAAGTAACTCTTACAATGGCCCAGAGAACGGGCAAGCTCACCCGGTCGTAAGCCCCTTCATCAAAACGCATCATAAGGCGTGGATCGAAAATATTTATTACCGTTCGCTGGCACGTATGGCTTCCGTAGCCAGTGACTCTTCTGTCCCGGCAAGCGAAAGGCAATCAACGGCAAAGGAAACATTCTGGCCAAGAAAGACGAAAATTGAGGTCATACTTACAGCGCTTCAATGGGAGAATGCAAAGTGTGGCACGACGCGTGTGACTTGGTAGCCTTCTAGGGCCAAGCTGAGAAGCAATATAAATTTGGCTTTGTAGCATAAAGGGAGAACGAACAAAACATCCCTTTCAATGCATCACAACCGCGGAAGAATATCAATCAACAGCTGAACGTGGTGGGCTTCAGAAGCAATGGTCCATTCAGATTTTTTCCCGTATCTTTGCTCTGTTGAACTTTCAATTGAAATTTATGGATTTTATGAAAATAAAAAAAGAAAACTTGCTACTTGCTTGCTGAAATTGTTAATATTTTCTGAAGACTGTGCACTCATTCTAGATCTGAAAAGGCAAATATTCGGGCTGGAAACTATTATTCTTCTCCATAATCATAGAGCAAAACGCGCACTATTAATTAGAAATTTGGAGCAGATTGTACTTATTTGAAAGTTCACTCAAAGGACGTTTAAGGTGTTTCAAATTATGGATGCTTTAAAAACGATTATGTTAAGTACGATCTGTTCTTTGTTTTTGCAAATCATATGATGAATTATGCATCAAGGCTTATAATTGTTGGTTTTCACATATTATTTGCCAATTGGATCGTCTCTTTGAATAAGGACACTCAAACATTTTTTTTGTATTCTCTGATCACTGGCATGTTTTTACCATATTTCTCAAAGTAGCACATTGTCATAATGTTTCATAACGCAAAATTATGCTTGGGGTGCTTAACCTTTCCAGTAGCAGATTCTTAAGCAGTAAAACCATGGAATCGCACAATAAAATTAAATTACAGTGCTCAATGATTGCGGGTATCCCGTAGAGCTTTATCGGTTTCTCAACGCCACTCAAGATAGACTCGAGGACGAAGTCTTTAATTATAGTCGAAGGACGATTAATTCGGGGTTTTCCTGCTTGGTCGAAACGATTACAGAAAATACTAACACTACTGCCTTCAACCAGTCAATAGGTAGGTCTGTTTGGCTTTGCTGGAAAATTGACAGCGGAACAGGAACTACACGACTTCCTAACTCCGACTAGTGTTAAGGGTGGTCGTGGTCCAAACTGGTGTTGAGACGAAGCCTCCCAAGGGCGGAAATGCTACCGTCCGTGGAATGTGTGGCCCTTGCATTGTGATGCTTTCAATGAGTTAATTAATCCCCCTAATCCCAAACAAGTTCTGTCTGGAGGGGAAATGGTCGTGGTGTGGGTTCGAGACCGATAACATGCATATAAAACTGAACAATGAGAGTTGATTGGTTTTGTGGAATCATAATAAATGCGCCTTAATAGACCGCATTAACAAACACACCAATGGGCTAGTGTACTGTTGGAGATGCAAATGAAAACTAAACAAACGTTGAGCGAGTTAATTGGAATCAGTTAGTGAAGAGATGAACGCGAAGGCTTCGTTCGGCTAAACAGCCTCGGCTGTGGGTAATCTCTATAATTTTTTATTCCGTTTAATTGCTCAGTTTTCTATTGTTACTATAATTGATTGCGGTTACTAATCTCAATTGTAAGCCAGAATACGCCAAGTTGAATTTCTTTCTGTCTTTCGAACTGTCAATTCTGTCCACAAATTGTCCTTCAAAACTGGTTGCGAAATTGGTGACCTAGAGAAGAACCCCGGAAAATCTCTACGCATCGCAACATTTCTGTCCAGTTTGTCTTGGCAACAGGGATTACAGGTGGATAAACATTCCATTAATTAGAGAAGCTATTTGTGGCAAATCGTTTAGCAAAGTGTACCGTGGCGAAGGTAGTTCTAGAACCAGTTTTCGAAAACAACCGGAACGCGATAAATGACGAAGGAGACCTGTGGAATGGCGTGGCGAGTAGCCGAGCGGTCGTAAAGTTTTACTGAGCGAATCATAAAATTTGTCTGGCAAGTTGGAGCCGAGAGCGCGAGTTTATTAGGGTGGCGCAATGTGTAGCTGGTTTAACTTTCTAGTAGTTACCCTACGCAGGGCGATGATCGGGGATGATAAACTTGGGCTAATTGTAGCCTCCTCCACCATGGTAACGTTAAGCAGCACTAAACAGTTTAGCGAGCAACAGCTTCAATCAGTATGATGGATGGGCATGCAAATTCGGAGTGGCGAGAGTAAATAATCATGGATTGGTAATCTACTTTAAGGCTACCTGATTAATGTCTTGTAAATTATATGTTTAGTGCCATTTATGTTTTTGATACAACCAATTTTATTGTTTCAAACCATTCACATACACCGGCTTCGAGTGGTTGACTTAAGAAATATGTTTGCATACGTTAAATGCAACATCCATCGAGTGTCCATTTCAAGGGTTCACATTATGGGTTCATTGCCTTGTGTTAATAAAACTTGTTTCGGTGTCAAACGGACACGGTGCATGTTTTTCGCTCACTTCATGAATTATGGTTGTGGCAATTGGCCAATTTTATGTCAACATGTCGGCCGTGTAGGCATTGCAGCACATCGCTTTAATTGCCCGGGTCCGGAGATCCAACTCATCCTGTTTTTCGTGATTATTAACATCTTTTCCATGGAAGATCGTAAGTCATCCACCGGGCTCCCATTAGTCGGTCGCAAGCCCTCCACATGTGATCATTATTTTATTGGTTCCTCCGAAGTCGAAAGGAGAAAAAGCGCAGCCAACGGCCAAATTGTTGTCCTCATTAAAATATTTGTCTTTCCCGCAAACGCACACCCCGAGCTCGGTGTTATCTCCCGGGGGCAAGCTTAGCCACTCGCCACACGGCTGGAGATCATGTGTCTGATGTCATGGTTGCTGTCTGGAGTATTTTAATCGAGTACACCCGAGGACCCACCGGAATCTCAATAAATCATGGCCCTTCAGGTGATAATTTTACATCCGGCTCGTGGGACTCCTCCGGAGCAGACACCGAACCTGTCGGGCCTCCCGGGAGACGCTGCGCTGCAGACACTTTGGAACATCGCACACACAGCGACAGAGAGAGAGCAAAGGAATGCTCTTGGCCGTTTTCCACTTTCCACGCGTTTCCGTTGCTGTCAGGACGGCGAAGAAATATGATGACAACATATTTCATGTGCATACTTTGGCTTTTGGCGCAAGATACAGCGACTCCACAGCCACTCCATGGTGGCTTTGGTCCCTTTGGAAGACCGCTCCTTGTGGGAATTGGCCATGGCGAGTAAAAATGCAGTGCGTTGCCGCTACGTCGTTGTATGGCTAATTCCTATCAAACCCTTTTTTATGGTGCAGGATTCAGTAAAATAAATATAAAATCAGTTCAGTTCAGTGAGGAAAATATACAAATTTTAATTCCTATCAGAGAAAACTTAGACAAAGTATCTGACAAAAGACGTGAAGTAACATTAAGCAACTACAACGCAGTACACATTTAAAAGGACTCCACTATGAATGAAGAATTTATTGCATCAACATTTTGTTGCATTAAAACGCATTCTTCGTCAATTACAATTCTTCGTCCCGTGAACGGCGCATATCCAGGGCAATTTGTCCGCTTCTAGGAACTAGCAGACCCTTAAAACAAATAACGTACTTAATAAAACCCAACGCTATATTTCTTACCATTAGGCCAATGTAGGTAATTTATTGCGCCTCCCGTCGGGGTTGAGTGGAAACCATTTCCGACTCCTCTCGGATGGGTTGCAATCGACGCTGTCGACATTGGCGAAAATCTTGCCAACATCGCTGGGGACGCTGTTTGCGATTCTCTACCAGTTGGTCTTGGTCCGCTCCGACTGGGTGCCCAGGCAACTCTGGAACTACCATGCCCTCCAAACCATGCCTTGGTGTGGATCTTGACGCGTGGTTTGCCCCGCTGGGCCCCCAGGCTCTGGTGGAATGTAAAATAAATCGCTCAATTGACAACCAACAAGACGTGAATAATGTTTCACAAAACTGTTCCGTCTCCGCGCGACAAGAAACCGGTTCCCCCTCGAATGCTCTCACCCGCTCTCTCTCTCTCTCTCTGTCTCGCGTGCCTGGGCTCACACTTTATCGCCACAATCCGCGACATCGGCGCCTCAAACACCCATCGATCTCCAGGAAGTCTCCGGGGAGTTGCCGTACGTCAAGACTTTGGCCACGGGGGCCGCGTTAAGCTGGGAGACTCCTTCCCTAGTGACTATTTCATGTGAATCTAGTGTGTGAGGTTATGGCACCTTTAGAGCCGGTTCCGTCGGTTTCCGTGTCGCAACTCAAATGCTTTTGGACCAACGTAGACGTTGAGTTCCGCGAAGTTACGAACAAGTCGTTATGTGGACTTCCGAGGCCTGCGGTAAACATTACCAAGAGAAATGCTCAAATAGGTTTTGCAATGTGAGGCTTGAAATGACATTTCGGCAACATTTCTTCTTCCCTGTAAATTTTTCGAGAGGCCATTCAAGAAAGAAGTTGACTTCAAGTTCAAGTTTAAACGACCCTCCTCAATCGAAGGCCTATGAAATCCAAGGTCAATCGGCCCTAAGTCATCCTTGCATCCGCCTTCTAGATACGCACACCCTACCAAGCCCTGTTCCCGGTTATGAGAATTACGTGTGGTCCACGTTCGAAACGTTTTCTTCCATGAGGCCAAGGTCAGCCAGGCCTCGAGATGACTTAACAATCCTCTTGAATGCAGCATGAAAAAACCACTCTGTCAAGAACACCCAGAATTTCTTCATTTCAAGTCCACCGATTGACCACCACCGTGACGGGGCACAACAGCGCAGAACGAACCCGGAAAGGATGTGCAGGATCGGCCGAAACACTGCACGCCAGCAGGAGTCTGTTTATGTTTGTTTTTGTGCGTTTTCACATTCCAATTTTCTGCCCTCAACCAACCGAACGGCCCATTCGCCCGAGATGGGTAAATGTTTTATTGTTGTGTAAATTGCTCTTCTCACTTGCGTTGCTTCTTGCGGATGCTTCTTCGCCTTTTCAATGGGTGCCTCGTAGAATGTTCTTTTACTTTAAGACAGAACGAAAACCGAGCGTAAGATGTTGGGCGAAAGAACCTAACAAGGCGCAACGAACGTTCCCCTTTGCTGGCCCAAACGCGGTGTGGTCTCGGCATCTCGGGCAGAAGTTGCTTAGGCGAAACCGAAGAAGAAACCAAGCTCTTTATGGTGTGCCTCACTTTCAGTTTCTCGCAGACCTTTATCCCTTGGCTTGGGCACATTATTGCTCAATCGTTCGGAAATCAACTGACACTGAAGGAGGTTCGTTTATTTTTTCGTCCCACTTTGACGAAGGTATCAGCTGCTTCTTGTCGACCGGAACAAGCGCTAATTTATTAGAAAGTGTTCTTTCGCTTTGGAGTAGACAAAATTGGCTACCTTCTCCTTCCGGCGAGAGCTCATTTTGATTCAATACAACCGGAAACACGGTGTCCGTTGATCGGGCACCGGAGCGGATAAGCAGCAGGGTTGCACAAACTTTCCGATCAAGCCAATTGTGTCAAATTTAAACACATCAATTCGATGCCTCTTTATTACGTGTAAAATGAGGCCTTTTATAAATGCACAAAACAAACGACCAGAAGTACGGCGGATCAGTTTCATTTCAAATAAGGAATAGGAATTCAAGAATATACGCAAAGGTATCATACATTTTTTACATGATTCTATTTTAGTGTTTTTTACACAAAAATATCGACGAATTTTTTTTTATACGTAAGCTACCTAGTGATCGTTTGTAATTGTGGTTTACAAATTTAGTTAGAATGGCACAGTTTGCCTTCATGAACGTAAACATTTTAAATTCATATCAATATTATTTGGCAGGGATATTGGCAGTTCACAATTATGTTTTATAATTTAACGATTTCGTTTCCTGGTAATGTTTTTCAGATTAAAATATTTGTGTTAATACGTGTACATTTAATCCGCTTGCCCGATGTGGGCAACAAAATTACTGAATTGCGTTCTGATCAAAAACGCCACCATGAAAAACTGTCGGCGAACCTCCCGGCGCCCAAAGTTTCCAATCGAAAAGGGTAAGAAAAAGGCGTTGCAAAGCACGAATTATACAGAAACTTTAACAACACTGTTTGATGCATTTCGTACAACTCAAATCGACTTACTGACCACCGGCCGGCTGCCTGGCGTAAGTTGGTGGCGAAAGTTGCCGACCATTTTCCCTCCAATGCGCAATGCAAGGTGCTGTTTATTGTTGTTTGTTTGTCGTCATTTCGCGGTGGGAATTGAATTTTATTGTGGCGATGAAAAAGTTTTCCCCGGTTGCGATTCCCCTTCCGCGCAGCAGCGCTCCTTGTCGCCGAAACCGCAGCCGGACAAATTTCGTTCTATTAACCGTAAAAGGAGCGGAGCAAAAGTTTTCCAACCTAGTTTGGGGTGTCTTTTTTTCGCTCTCTTCCTTCCGCGGTTTGCTTCCAGGTTGCCGGGTAAGGAAACCCCATCTGCTTTCCAGATCGGTAGGTGAAAAGCTGAAAAAAACAAACGGAAATAAAATTGGACAACCACTATGGGACTATGGGTGGTGGAGAGAAACAGAAACTTGCTCCAGAAACTTTCCGGGGTGTTCCGGCGGCCCACGCCACGGCCCAAATCCGGCTGGCAGGACAATCAAAAGAATCAAGACAATTTACTTGAGATGTTCATTAGCGACCGGCAACGGTGAATGCGAAGAGTAATTTAATCGAGACAAACTCCTTCGTGCTGTGCTGCAAATTACGGACATTTCGGAAGAACCGGACGTGTTGTTGTTTGTGAAATGGCTCACGCACACCCGACACCGTCAAGAGTCCTACGGAGTGTCCGGCGTGGCACACCATCGCAATCCTGTCAAATAATTGCTTCCGGTTTCGGCGCTGAGAGCGCTTGATCCCGGCGTGTCTCCCGGCGTTATGTCCACCGTTTCCCGCCAACCAGCATCCGTGATGGAGGTACCCTCTGAACCTTTTTTCTCTCATCTGTCCACCGACATTATCTCTACCCTAACACGTCACGGCGTCCTGCTGTGCGACAGAATGCGTTTGTTGGAGGCAGCTTAATTGCGCTTCAAAATACGACAACAATTCTGCGCAACAAACATCTCGGACCTCGGCCAGACCCAGGACCTAGTCTCAGCAATCAACAACAACACGGACAGGGTACATCAGCATCGGAGCGAGTCGAACCGTACTGGCGTGCGGGGTTGGACGGCATCCTGAGCACATTATCCTTGTCCCGAGAATCTCCGGCTCCGGGGAGATAAATGGGATTTTCGAAAGAAGCTAAAATATTACCCAACACCGCACAGCAGGACACCGGCAAGCCCAGCGCGCATACGCATACACGTGTCTCACGGGCGAGTTGACATTAGCGGGTAAGGGGCGCCATTTTTCATCCTTTTTTCGATTGGCTTTAAATGAAAGAGGCCCCCGAAACTGTCCCCGGTCTGTTCGGGACCCGGTCTGATCCAGAGCCAACCGCAGATGAAGAAGATACCAATCAAGGAATCGTTGTCCAGGATCAAGGGCTCGGTCGACACGGGAATTCTAATGCTCTCTTTAGTTCCAGACAATTTATGACTTATTTTGATCACCAGCCAAACGAACTCAACCATCACGTTCACCTTTTTGGGAAACTGTGGGAAAGCCATGCTTTGCTTTGAAGCATCTAATGATGGTGGGTCTTTATGTTTGCCCGTCTGGTCCGAGGGTTGATAAGTCAATTGGCGAAATTGCACATGGTCTTCCTGGTTAGGAAGTATGTGCAGTGCAATCTTTTTTTTTTCTGTGGCCGGCAACAATGAAGTCGTCCTGGGGACAAGCTGTTAAAAGCAGACGAATGTGTTGTTGTTTGTGATCAAAGTAAAGTCTGTCTGTGTCATTAAAAGCGAAAAATGTTGGCTATACGATTATAAAAATGCAACTAGTAAATTTACACAATGAACACTTTCATGCAGTTGCTGAGGGTGGAGCGTAAACGAAGCGACTTTTTACACTCATTATTATCAGAGATTTCCGAAAACTTCTTCTTTCATCTTGCAATTTTTGTTTCAATATATGTTTTGTCATTTTTCCTTATATCCGTTTATTTTTTAAAGTACCACCTTCGTTTTCTTTTTTCGATGAGTTGTTAAAAAATGAACAATAACTAATTCAAACTTTATGTTTTGTACGTCGATCGATTTTGTACATGGCATTAATTAGTTGGTTCCTTTGCGAGCACCATTTATTTACCACTGAGCAACTCAAATTCACTAAGTTGGTAATAGGCATTTACCCGTTATCAATAATAAAATAAAATAACTAATAGTAGATCAATTGTTCAAAAGTATTTGATTCATTGTTGATCGAACGAATTGAACTAATGAACACATTGAATGGGGCATGGGAATTAATCGTACTGCATTTAAGAGAATTTTGGATGGCCCCAATATAAGCTTCAATAATAATATGAACCAAATTTTCAAAGTTTTGAACCTATTTTTCAAGAATCATATCGACAGCTATTGAATCTCTTCAAGTAAAAGGATTCAGTAGTTAAATCTTACGTTAAAGTTGTTGATTCGCACATACAAAAAAGGAACGAACATTGAAAAGCCTAAAAAGGATGCTTTTTATCTTATGCATCTTCTTATTTAAAACATTCCATTTCGTTTAAGTTAGTTTATGTGACACCGAGTCGTAATGTGCGATTACCAGTCCTCACAGCTTTCGTCTTAATATGATAAAGTAAATCACCCTTTATCTTGCTGTTGCTTCTCGTGGCAACTTCCCATGAGCGTTGTTAAATTTGCTCCGGGAAAGTCAAAAGCTGAGAAACTGTACGAACGCCGGACAGCAACCATCCTTTTCCGCACACACACACACGGCTTGGAGCACGACAGGAAGCATCGTTTGACATGACCCGAGAGTGTCACACGCCGTCGCCGGAGATAACTGCCAGCGCCAGCAAAACACCTCGCCAGCCGCGCGACCACAGCCGACCAAGACATTCGTCTTGAAGGGAGAGCTTCCGGGCAGTCCGGGGCATCTCAGGCGTTCTCTGAGGAACGGCCTTTAACGGCAGGCGCCTCAACTGGTGTCGCTCGCAAACTCGCATGACGAAAAACCACCCAATCATCTGTCATAAGAAGATTATTATGATTGTAATTTCCGGCACGTGCGGCCGCCGTCAAGCGGCGCCGCTGTTGAGGCCCAAGTCGAGGTTCAGTCCGGGCGACCATCTGCGGGAGCACCCAAAAGGGGCCGGACCAGGGGTTGATGTCACAGTAGCGCGGGCGGATGCGACGGATAAAGAACCATAAATTGCATCTTAAGTAAGTGATGGCTGTGGTTGTGGTGTGTCGTCGTCGTGTCGCCCCACGATGGACCAGGGAGGCTGCGGCCGGATGGAGGCTGCGGCCGGATGGAGGCTGTGAGGGACAAAACCGGTAGCACCACCGGATGGTCTGGAAAGGTGCAGATAAGTTACACAGCTAGTTTGCGAATTAAGGCTTAGCTGGGCTGGTGAATCCATCGCCTATCGGGACGATGGCCAACGATGGCATTAGCATGGAATCGCAAATCCTGGAAAGTGCCGACGGAAGCCTCATGAAAGTAAGTAGATGTAAACGACCTACTAAATGTCGCCGGATGGGCTTTATTACGAAGCTGTTCGGCCGTGTAGATAGTAAAGTAAAGTAGACAAAAAGTTAACACATGTTTAAAATAACAAAAACATTGAACAGACATGTCTCGGCCTCTCTTGAGGGTTACGCCACAGAACGGACGCCTAATGGAAAGTTGTTTGGTAAATAGAGTGATTAATTTTCAATCAACGTATCTCAATTTTGTCCATTAACCTCAATATTGCCCACAACACTCCATGTACAGGGGCATCCATATAGGGAAATTAAACGCAATAAAACGCTGTCCGTGACGTTCGTATCGAGATGTCCCCAGACGCCTTCAGGCTTCTGCTTAAAGACACCGATAACATTCATCGTGACCTGACATGCGCATCCTCTTTAACGCAGAGTTCTTCAGGGATCTTGCCCCGTCACTGACAATTGACCCTTTTCAACGCTCTTAAGCATGGTCAGTGACTCGAGAGCCACGACTTCTGCTGGTCACAGCGACACTGGGACCTCCATGGAGTCGGGGTGTGATCATCGGGGTGTCTGCTGCCTTCATGAATATGTTCTGCCCGGCGGTTTCGGTCCTAATGTGGCCGATCAATGTTTCCGAGATGAGTTTCATGTTGCTGCTGGTATGAGGGAAGCTTTGATCAATCGTTCCGTTTGGTTTATCCATAGCGTTTATTACGGACTTCTTTTGATTACTAACTTCAGAAGAATTTTAATGCTTAATGCTGTAATGCTTATGGTTGTCTTATGCAGTACAATGCAGATGCTTCAGCTTTCTACAAAGAACTATTTAAATTATTTGATTTTTTTATTGAATAACCAACATTTGGAACAAAGGAAAATATCACTGTTTCTAATTACTTGCTTGTTCTCTAAAATTTAATTACAATACAATATAATCCAATACCCATACTTTTATATAGACATTATTTATGGATATTTACTATTTATTGTTTATAAATTTCTCAATTCCCAACAAAGAATCTATTATTCGGTCCTTTGAAAATGGAGAAGACGACCTAAGACGTCTCGTTTGAGCCTCGCCTGCAACTGTAAACTTACACGGGCTCGCGTCACGTCTGAATCTTGTCCGACGCAAAGATTGTCCTGCGAAACCTCGAACCACGGAACGCGGATTTACCAATCACGCCGCACGTCGATCTTTCCGTAAAAGCTTCTGGTGCTGCGGTTCGCTGGTCGACGACGTTTTAAACCGACTAGACGACATGCCTGACAGTTATTCGTTATTCTTCCAGCATCCCGAGCACCCCAAGCAGATTGCTGGGGCCGGCCGGGGTCAGATTCCGACCATCGTAATGTTTTTGTATGCTAATGTCCGTTTGACGAGAATGGTCGATTTCCTTGTTCCTTGCTAGCCTCCGGCCCGGCTCTCGGCTGCTCGGGCTCGATGTGAGTTTTCAGCGCGCTCCGTTCCGCCACATGCCGCTGGCGGTCGACGAAAGGCCAGCGTTTGGTGTGGCAGGCGGAAAACGAGGGCCTACAGACACGCTGAAGATGGCAGAAACTCCAGAGACGGTGCTCGGTGCAAGGAATTTAAATATAATGCTCTCGGAGAGCCCGCTCGGAGAGGTCTGGGGCCGAGACGCCACAGCAAACAAACAACGTGTTCCGGCCGTCATTTTTTCCCCGCAGGATAAGGCCAGACCCGCGGACGGGAGCGAAATTGATGATGAACCTTTGATTGGATTTACGCTTCCGAATCCGGCCAAACACAAACACACACATACAACTGGGAGCCCACGTACCGTTTTGTTCGCTTTTACACGCGATCGCGACTCGCTTTGCATACTGGAAAAGGGAAAAGCCGGTTCTGGAAATTGAAAAATTTGCGTCCCTTTTTTCGCGCCATCTCCACCGGCGCACCGGAACGGAGCGGTTGACTGGCGAGCTGCGGTCGCGTCTGTGATTGACAGTTCTGCCATTTATGGTGACGGTTTCCGCCGGATTCGACCCTTCGGTGATTGTGAATGCGCCGTTTAACCGGAGCGAGCCCGCCAACTCTGGCCCGTCAATTGCCACGCCGAGGAGGGCAAGTTTGTCCCCAGTATTTGAAATGGTCGTTCGGATGAATCGTAGAATTCCGGGGTCTACTATTTCCATATCATAAGGCCGTGGACGAAAACCATGTGGATCTCAATTAACTTCGCGTTTAAGTTGTTTCAATAGTTCTATGTTTGAATACTTTGGGAAATGAGTTCCTCAATTATTAACTTCTTATGTCGTTTCCTAGTGAATCGGATCCTCAGAAAATATGCTTTTATGTTTCACCCTCAAAATTCCCAATGCAATAACATAATTTCTTCGTTTCAATTAATTCGTTTGATTTTTGTTTGACCAGAAAACATAATAGGAATGAACAACAAGTAATTTTGGTGTAAGTGTCATAATACTCATAACACTTGCACCATGCTTGTAATTGAAATTGGAACTATCTCTTCTCCTGGACTTATGATCTCATTGCGCATTTGGATAAGGCTTTTCAGTTGACGAATTTTCTTGATAAAAATAAAACAAATGGTCAAAGGGTCTTTCACCGAAGTCTATATCGCTTGCTGCTTGCTCCTCCAATTAATCGTTGTCAATGCGAAAGACCCGGAGTTCGAACTCCGACAGTGCATCAACTTGAGTGCAAAAGTTGGTCCCTGATACGGGCCTGTAATAAATAATAAACAAGAGTTTCTTGGGAATACATTGTTTTCTAAACGAAGGTAATCCTTCGGGTATGCTTCGCTAATGTTGCCTGTGGTCTCCGCCGTGTACACATAATGCTTCATAGAAACAAAATGACGAGAGTACATGGTAATAAATCATAAATAAATCCCAACCCTGCCATGTCTAGCCTAGGACACTGGATGGCCCTTTCAGAAAGGCATGAGAGCCGAAATAAAAGAAGTTCAATGCAGCAACAAAAGACAAAGAAGTTTTGCATCCTGTAAAACTGACGCTGAGCTGTTGGTAATGTGTTTGAGAAATTATGCTTTTAACTATGGACCACTACAAATATTAAGGACGCAATTTAGTAAGGATTTTTCGATGGTAAGCAATAGCAATAAAAAGGATGATCGGCTTGGAAGAAGATTTAACTGTCGACATTAAATGGAACCGGCTTGGAACTCTGTGATTGACATTCATACGATTATGCGGAATCGGTCGCCGATTTTATAATACCTTTTGAGCAATCGTTTTTCTCTCGGAAGCTGGTTACCGGCGTCTTGATGGAAAATGAGTTAAAGCTATTCACCCTGCGTGACACACGGGACCAAATCGAAAAATGATCCCGTACTGTCCATCATGGGGCAACAAGACGTTGTCGGTCGTCCCTTTACGACACCGTTGCACCGATGGCTGATGGCGTTTGTGTGGAACGAAGCGTTCGGTCTCCATGCTCCATGCTCCTTTTTCGCAATCGCTTCTGCAGAAGCCAAGAGCTTATGCAAATATGTTTGCATTGTTGTGCTCGTTCGTCAAAACATCGTATGTTGCAGAAGATAAAACTATCGCCCGGAATGGTTGGACCGTATTCTTCAAGATTATTTTATTTGCTTCCATCCAGTCTCCTTGCTTACCGTTGACTCCGGAAAGGGGGCAGAAAGTCATGTAGATCTGCTCGGCGGCGAAAGAAGGCGTTCGTTAGGGTTTGGCCTGGAAGCTGTCTACTCGTTCACGACCGCGTCCATGTTTGCATCGATCGCTTTCAAAATGCGTCAATATTTGAGCATGAGCTCCTCTGGAATTGCGTTCAGAGGGTTGTTATTTTTCCTTCTGGATCATATTTATCCAACCGTTTCACAGAAGGTGGTAAGGAAACAAGATAAACAAGAAATGAAAGGCATTAAGCTAGGTAGCACAATTTAAAGAGGATTTAATGTTGTACGACGTGTGAGTGATATTTAAATGTATAATGTAACATAGCGAAAGAAATTATTCAAATTAATTTAATGGAAAAATAGTATTGGCAGATGTGACATAAGCATGTCGAAAACATTTTCTTTACCTTTAAAATAACGTTAACATCTCCTGAAATCGGTTGTTTGTAGAAACTAATCTCCCTTTCTGCATAGCCGAACGTCTGCGTCTGGCCAACGGCGCAAGGTTGTTCAATCAATTTTCATCTGGCGACATCATCCGACCATGCGTATCACTACACAAATCATTATTCCTGCTGGCTGGCGGCGAGGACAACATAAAGAAAATTTATTGGTCCGGAAACATCATAACGACCCACTGTCACCGGCATCGTCCCGAGATGGGCGCCACGAGATCTGATCAGATGTCTTTCTTCTGCCCTGACCGGTGGAACCATTTTGGAGCCATAAAAAGGCCCATTTGAGGTTCACGTTTCCACGTTTCCACAAGCCGTGCCACAATTTTAATGACCCATTTAACGAAAATTAACTGCGATTAGGAGATCGACAGTGGAAACGACGTAGATAACAGATTCACCTTACGGCGACTGGCTGACAGACTGACAAACGAGATGCCAGGCGAAAAACAATCGGCAAACAATTTCATTTTCTCTTCACACACCAGCTCAACACAATTTATTCATGGCTACCGAAATCCGGTAAAAATGCAGCCCCAACGAACGAAAGGTGGTCCATGGTTTCTAGCCGGGGCACGGCACGTGAGCGTGATCAATATTCCGCTCACAACTCTCGGCGCCTGTTGGAATTGCATTCCACCGAACGGTCGATTCATCGGTGTAATCGTATCAAATGCACGAAGATCGTCATAAAGGACGAGTAATTTCACCTCCAAACTCCGGCTCCGGACTGTCTAGAAGAGTACCCAATTTCGCTTCCCCTTCGGTGGCCACAATCTGGAAATGCATTCTCGCATTCTACCTTCTGGCTGCAAACACTGCATCAAATGCATCTTCGCACGGGATGGTTGGATCAAAACATTCGTAAAACGTTCCGACATCTTGCCGCTTTCCCGCGACATAAGCAGAACGCTTTTCCGGGCCAATCTACTATTTTGCTAATGTTGGAGCCCGATGCCCGAGCGGATTGGTTAGCAAGGTTCCGGACCAGACGGCCAGTTGGAGGTGGAAAATTGTGCACGACTGACTGGCAGTTTTTCCCGACTGGCAGTGTCGGAATGTGCACACAGCAAAAAGGAAAAGCGCCCCGTCGATCGTCGAGGAGCTGAATTATTTGAGCCAGCCGGTGATAGATGCAATGGAAAGCGAAATAAAAGGTAGCGAAAGAACGATGGGGGAAAATGCTATTAACTACTCAGCAGATTTTAAGCAGAAAGACGATTTGTTCGATTGATCCAAATCGATAGCTAGGACTACGTTGGTTTGAATTATGACAGTGCAATGAAGTTGATGATAATGGATCTGATGAAGCATTCTTCGGCAGTTTCATATTTCTTACCAGGTATCCTTTCTTTTTTGGTGTCTGCGTCGTTTAACAATTACAACCAACGCTACGTAAAGAGTATCGAAGAGAATGCAACATTCGATCTGATTCGGGTGAGAAAATGAAAGATGTTCAATCTTTTCAAGCTGGTTTTAGATCAATACTTTTGATAATAACAGCATAAGAATCGATGCGATCTACACATACCTCGAGGTAGATTAATTTTCATTTGATTTACTTCTCTTCATTGGTACTGTTTATTAATTTATTGTTTGATTAAAATGCGGAATTAATTTGAATGAACATTTAAATAGAATTGTGTGAATACACTTTTAATATACTTTCCAGCAGTTACGTTTTAGTTATTGTAAGAATGGATAGATCCGGATCCTGAGTTACCTTAATTGAAGAAGTGGTATTTAAAAATGGTTGACAACATTGATATGTTATCAAAGTTAGTACATAGACCTTTTGTGACCTTATCATTTTTAACAATTATTCGATGAGAGATTTTTAACAAAAAGTTGGCTCAAAAATTAGGAATTTGATAACGAATAACGAAAGAATAATAGAGCTAACTCAGTTAATGTTCACTAACGCTTGATATGTATTCCTTTATTTTTTTCTCTATTTCTCTCGACACAGCATCCCAATTCCACGAATTGACAACTTTATTGAACTTTAACAATTCCTTAAAGCGGGAAACACGAGGAGCAAACCAAAAAATTCACCACACGTTCCAGTTATTGGGTGCCGCCGGCCCGTTTCTAATAGAAAAAGAATGTCCTCAACACCCCTGAGACAACAGGACGACCTTGTTTTCGGGTTCTTCCCTCTTGTTCATCCGCGACCCTCGACTCGAACGGTTCGCGCAAAAATGAAACGTGCAGACTTTTCGGTAGGGTTTCGTTTGCTGCTGTCAAAGATTACACCGGAAGCACTCCATTCGGCGCAACATCCTTCAAGGACGAACAAGTTTCGGCCGGGGGCCGTGCTTTTTTCTCACTATTTCCCCGGCCCGGTGGGTGGGCCGGAACAGAGCCCCTTTCCGAAGAAAGCAGCAGCGAGGCGTCAAATCCCAAGAGTTTTCACTTATCAAATATTCATGAAGTAATTGTCTGGTTTTATCAGTTATGTCTGGTACACACCCTCGGCCAGGACGCTGCAAGGCGCAAAAGGCGAAAAAGTGAAACCCCTCGCGCGTTCACGGGCACGGGTGGAACCCCTCAGGCAGCGCTAGCGCGCGGTGCATTTTTGGCACGAACCCCTGGGCAAGGACTCCCTCCAAAGGGATTCGTTCGCTTACTGCCAAGGACACGAAGACTTGAAGTGGATCTTTTTTTTTGCACCCATTTCCGAGCAAACCTCCAGGGAACGGAGACACTGTGTGTGTGTTGTCCATGGCACTTCACTATCTCACGATGGTTTCTGTTGTCGCTTTCGACCTCCGACGAATGGCGGTGCCAACTAACAGCGGTTATCGTGCTAAGGATTTTCACTCGACATCCTTCATTTGTAGGTCTCGTCCGGCGCCTTTCGGTGAGGCGCCTTATAAATATGTAAACCATTTTCCCGTCCATTCCCCGGCTGACGTTGATGCCTTTCGGAATGTGTTATTTGTCGTGTAACGGGTGTGTTGGTGTCGGGCAGGATTCCTGTCACAACGACCACTGCCGACCGCCCGAGCGTGGGCGAAACTAATTCTCACACATCGTTGGGTCGCATTGTGGAAAAACAATCGTACCGGGTGGGCGAAAACCGGAAAAGCCAACCTGGTTTCCGCTCGTGGAGAGACTCGAAGCGTGAAACGTACACTAACTATAAATTACTAGACCGGCCGGTGGCCATCCTGTGAACGGTTCTGGTTGTTGGTGTGGCCACAGCCAGCCAGCTTCGCATTGTCGATTGGTGATGGTCACTCAGCCGAGTGGCCGTGCGGTCCAGCTATTTATTGGAGACGAGTTTGTTTTTTCGCCGCTTGGGACCCGGGCTTGGTCCTCGATCTGTCTTCCGCTCGCTCAATAGAGTGCGCGAGGGAGAGAGAGAGAGAGAGTTACCGATAGCCGGATTTCCGGCCGGATCCGCGAACGCACAACCGACCGCCCAATCTATCGGCGGGCCACATGATGCCGTTTTTTTTGCTAGCAAATTTATGTGTTGAAATAAAATTAAGCACAACTATTAATTTAATCTCCGGGCGCAGTGGCGAATTGGCCCTTTCCCGGCATCGGGCTGTGGGGACTGTAGTTTTCAGTGTCGGTATAATTTGTGGGTGTTTGTTGTATGTGACGGATCCGTTCAAATCTGTTCTGACAAAATGCAGCAGATGTCCGGGACGTTTCGTTGGTCTAAGTTTATGGAATGGAAAATGCAAAGCAAATAGGTTTTCATCACGATAGTTCGTGCAGATTCCTTACTTAATGAAAAATTTATCAAAACAATATTAATTTATTAAATTTAATAATTTTTACATGATCTGCTATCTATATACCTTCTTTTAAATAAGTACCGGGAATATGTGATTTTAAAGAAAATGCTTTATTTGACTTTCGATTTTTTTGTGTCGTTGGATTGTTACACATGTCAGTGACTTATGGTGAAAAGTTCGGCCATTTTGAGTAATCAGTCAATTTTTACAGGTGTTTTACTGTGCACGTGTCTTGACCCAGCGGCGACTTTTAGCAATTAAGTCGTTTACAAAATTCTAACATGGCGATTTTGACTTTACAAAAAAAAATCCAAGGACTCCAAAAAACGGACTCTCTGATGGAACAGAAAGGTGTGGTGTTTCACAAGCTCCTACAACCTGATGAAAACGTTAATTCCTATCGCTACTGACAACAAATGATCAATTTGTACCATGCATTGATCGAAAACGACCAAAAAGCCGTTCCCGTTTCCTACAATGGAGGCGCCTGGTGGCCCGTGGCAACAAGCACCAGGCGCCCCAAAAACCAAAACTGTTTCAGTATACTATCAAATCACTTGGATGGGAGCTGCTATCCCTCCCCGCGTTATTCGCCAGATTTGGTTCTTTCCGAATATCATTCATTTTCATCGATGAGACACGTATTGACTGAGCAGCCCTTCGTTTTTCTACGAGGAAGTCGAAATGGAATGACTATTTATTTTGCTTAAAAAGTCGAATAATTCTTTCGTCTGGGAATCCATGATTAAGCAGAGAAATAGGAGAAATGTATAGCTAGCGATGGCACATATTTTCAATAAAATAGAAATTTGCATAAAAATTTTATAAATATTTTTTTGTGTGTTAAGAAAGTTCGTTTCTCAACGCACACACCTAGTATAAGATAATCCCTACTCTATGCAAAAAAAACTATGTCTACAGTTGTTCCGGTGCGATACGGTCCGTAATAGCCTTCAACGCATTCGTCTTTTTGGATCCTATCTCAACTATTATTTGTGAAAGGTTTCCATGAAGCAGACTCTTGAAGTTAGTGAATAGCCAGAAGTCACATGGTGCTAAATCAGTCGAATACTGGAGTTGAGGAACAATCAGTTCCGCAGATAATGGGTAAACTGTAAACAGTCCTTCGCTTACTGTATTAATCGACGCCGCGTTTCGTAGTATTTTTGCTTTCTATCAATTAAAATTGAAAATATCTGTTGAAAGAAGTTTAACAACCAGAAAGAGGAAAAAATCTTAAAAGTGAAGAATGAATTAGTTTAGCATAAAACTAGTAACTTCATTTTAAACTGCACGTTGTTAGATTTAATTATAAATGCAAGGAAAGATTATTGAAATATTTAGTGACAATGATGGAAAGCCTTTAAAATTTACCGAACTTATCCCGAATAAAGCAAACTGGTTTTCATGCGAGAGAAAGCGTAGCAGGTGTGCGGGCCTTGCCCGGATAATAATTGCAAACTCCGACATCCGGTATGATACCGAGACCATAATTAAATGGAGTATATCAGAAACACCACCAGCACCACACGGGCAGCAGGCGATATCGGAAACGCATAAAAGATTCACTAATGACCTCAATTGCTCGTCCTCCAAAATGGAGCATTTTATGGCCATGGAAAGTGTTATTGCATCTGCATTTTGCTGCACACTCTGCACGCCGACAGGAAACGAAGCTCCTCGGGTCTTCGCAGGTAGGCGAAGATAATGCGGTCATACGTAGCCGTAGTTACGCTTTTTTGTGTCGAATAGTAAACGGGAAAATGGCACCTTTTTTATGGTTTAAAAATTGCGAGCTCCAGGACACCCGAAGCGACACCACATGTTTGGCAAACATTTGTCTCATTATGCTGCGAGGTGTGGAAAACTGGCTTGCGGAAAAAGGCAGGCCGGAAAAACCACACAACAGTTGATCGTGGAGCGGCACGATCGGAGTCGATGGCCGTTTTTCCCATTTAACGTTTCACGCTGACCAATCTTTCATTCCGGTCACTCGGGTGCGTGGTGCGGATGGAAATCGATTTTCCGATGCGCTCACCGGGACAGCATCGGCAGGGTACGTGGGCCTGGGGGTTACCATGTTTCGATTCATTACCATCACTTCCACCTCACTACCCCGACAGACCCCGCGGGGGGAGTCGAGTCGAGTATCCGATTTTCCGATCCGAGACCAGACCGAGGCCGGGAAATCGATTTCCAGCGTTCTCCACTGAATGGAAACTGCAGCCGAGCGACTCGGGGCGACAGGCAATAACATAAATGGGGTCCGAGTGCACGCACGGTGCATGTGTTTGTGTAATTTTATTATCATCATCACGACAATATTATTCACGAGCGCTACGCAGCGCGCCGCGATGATGATGATGTCGGCCGGCGGCTGGTGTCGATGGAAATTCATATTTTCCCAGCCACCTGACCGGCGAGCGGCTGTTCCAATTCGATTACGGTGCAACCGGGTGCCATTATCGCGGTGGTCAACACAGTTCGAACTTGCATCGCACCGCTCCGTGTTGGCCCCATCAGGCCGAGCGTTTAGAAAAACAAGGAAAATCCAATCCCCGAGGTCCACCCCGGGAAAAAAGCGGGCAAGGTTACCACACACGTCACATAATGTTCCATCAACCGCGCTGTGGGCAGCGATGTTTTGCATGTTCTGTTCACCCTTTATCGTCCTCATCAGCATCATCATCGCCGTCATGCTGGCAATATCCTTGCCGGTGGTGGTTGACTTTGGTTTGCGGCCTACGTGCGGCTTTTCATCGACACCGAATTGTCGAGCAAATGGGTTTCGTCGATCGGCCTGGCTGGGGCTTGGCCGAAACCCCCATCTGAGGCCCATAATTAAATACATGTTGCGATTCGATTTAATTTTGGTCACCCCCGATCCGGACAGTGCCGGATCCTTTTTGCTGGGCCAATCGTGGACGAGGGATCTCTGGCACCGATGGCAGGATTACGGTCGTTCGAGAGCATATCATTAGGGGTTTGGTTCCTGGGCTGGTGGTGTAGTATTTTGGGGATCCATTCGAACCCCTTCATGGGATCACTTTCCTCCAGCAGTGCGGCCCCTACGTTCATTTGCTGATACCGTTGATGATGATGATGATGATGGGGATGGTTATTTTGCGACCAAAGATCCCTGGTCGAGCGGATTATTGCCCCCATCGTCCATCTGCTGCGGGTGGAGGGGGCACAAAAGGAGACAACGCCACGACAAGGACGACAGACGCCGACAACTGGCAATTAACGGAAACACGCACAACGTTGTGAACGTCCCCAAAAAGGCCCGTGGCAGACTGGTCCGGGTGTCGGAAGGATCACAAAAACGCTACGACAAACCTCCGGTGGGCCCTCAGTACATTAAGCATATGTTTGACCGTCGATAAGGGGCGCCTCTCGGTGCAGCTCATATTTTGGCAAACCCGGAGTACCCGGATCCGGATCTGGAGCTGGCTTAAGTTTTTAAGTAAAATGTTTCGAGTAATTGAATTTTCGTCAAACGTTCCAGCGCCAGGCTGCTAATAAAGGTCCATATCATATTGCGATAGATCTTAATTGTTTTCCACGAGACCGTTATGATTTTGTGATCAGGTCTCCTACGGACGTCAGGAATGTGCCCTCGTAACGTCATTGTTGTAATTGATTCACAACTTAATTCTCCTAAATGCGACTTCTTCGTTGTAGGCAGTTCCTAATCGAGGAGCTTTTGGATTCATCTTTTTAAAACCATATATGAAAAGTTGTGGTTAAAAGTTTTACCTTATGTAGTATGCACTCAAGGCTTGGCACAAAAATAATTGGAAAGGATCAATACTATCATTATGGTGATCAGTCAACGATTCTGGTTTCTAGTTAATGATGCAAATCACTATCATATTGGCATCATTGTTTCTATCAGTGACAGACAGTATGTTCCCGTTAGAAAATATATTTTAACAATTAAATTCTCAGTGAACATTCAATTATATCTGGTAATTTAGAGGAACGTTATTTGTCATAAGAACATATTTGTTTTCAAAATTTATCCAAATTTTAGCTTTTCGAGAGAATTTTGAAACAAATTTGAAGCAAAGAATGAACGAATGAAGGTCTTAACTTAGAGAAAATCTGTTATCTATTTGTACTGCAAGTGTTCATCTAAGTCGTACTCTTATTGGAAAAATATCTTACAGGGAAAAAATTATACAGGGGACAGGGATGTGAAAATTATAACAATTTATTTGAGGAACTTGGAAACCATTCCTTTTTTTATTTAAGAAATTAAATATTAAACTAATTTGACAAAGGGGTCCCATTCCTCTTAAAATAATTCTCTGACTGATGTTGGAGGCTAGTTGTGAAAATTCTATATTCAGCTCACCGCAAACCGTTTGTTAGCCGCACTCGAGTTTACTCCCGCTGTATCATGAAATGCTGAACAGGAGACAAGAATGGCCGCTCCTTCATTCTACGTGATAGAGCAAGCACCAAACCAAAAGTTCAACAGGTTTTTTGGCCCTGTTTTGGGGTACGAATAACGTTGCGATAATAACACCTACTTATATTGTTGCACATCTAATAAATTTCGATACAGAAAGAAAAATGCTTTCTAACGGCCAACAAGTCCTGAAAAAGATGAACATTCGAATGCAAGTCATCTTGATGAGCCAGTCAGTGGCTATATCAACACAACATACCAGCACCAGCAGCCAAATGTAAGCATTGGTTTTTATCACACTCTTCTCTTTCCCTGAAGACCATAATGATGTGATTAAAAACTTCTTAAAGCACCAACCACGATACACTTTCGCTGATGTGCTCCTACGGGAACCGAACGATGGTGTGGTGCCGTTCCCAATCCGGACGCCATGCCTTCCATCACCCTTTCGCTGATGCCGCGCACACCGTAATCGGCCTATATTCCGTGTGTTTCATGCTGCCTTGCACACCTCTCGAATGCACAATGCACCGCGTGATGCACCGCGCGATGCACCGTCGACCATCCCACAGCGCCCCGGTTATGCCTTAGAAATCCAGGCAGCCGGCGTGCAAATGAAAAGACCTCCTTTCCGATGTTCCTTTCGCAGCCCAAGTCCTGTCGGAGCCGTGCCGTGGAGAGGCTTTTATCAAAATTACCTCTCAGCTATCTGGTGGGCTCGCGGCCGGTTCTACCGAACGGTGGACCGCAAACTTCAGGTTGGGTCGCAACAGCCAGCCAGCACCGTCATTTTAGTTTCGTCACCTTAGTGGGGTCCTTAGTCGGCGTGCTTTTGGGAGCGCAAATATTTGTTGCAAAATATTAGTTCTGAGCCGCCGGAGGTTGCGCTCGGAACCGTGCCAGTGAACTCGCCGCACATCGTTACGCGTTCGTGACTTTTCCAGCGATACGAAGGGGCCGGGAGCGAAGGGGAAGGGAGGCCAGCTATCCTGCCGATGCACTTTGCCATCGCGGCTATTGTTAATGGTAATGCACTTTTTTGTGTGGCCTCCCAGAACGTAACGGATGCTCCGAAAGGATTCTTCCGACCAAACGGTCGAACGAAGTGATGAATGTGTGCCTTTTTTATTATCCTTATAAGCATTAACATAAAGACGGGTCTCTACGTCCAACATATCCTACTCGGGAAGGTGTGAGCCAATGCATTAGACATAATGCAAATATTAAAAAGAGGGCATCCGTACCTTACTGGATTGTTAACGTGGCTGTTGGTGTCGCTGAGTTTCCTTGCTGAACGCATCAGAGAAGAATTAATGGTCTGAGAATAATGCAGTGGAAAAAATGTAATAGAATTCTTCTTTTTACGTTGAACCAATCCGTTTTTTGAGGGAGATTAAAATTGAGACGGACGACTTCTGGTGTTGATAGAAAAGAATGAGTGAGTTACTTTTTTGGGCAATGAACATAAATATAAAAACATAAACAATCTTCCCAAACATAGTAAAAATTACATCAAATACTAGTAGCAGAACCCAACATTATGTGTATGCATTAATATTATTGCTTTTTGAGGATCGGACAACGGCAAAAGACACACTTTAATGGGTGCTATTTATTTTAAACTACAACGACTACAACGATGGTCTTCAAGGATGGTCAACTCATCGCAGTGCCGGATGAGAACTTTAACCGGAGCTGGCGCTAGTTTTGAAGAGCAAACTATCTTCTGCTTGACACTCGTTTGGGTCAACTACCAACAAAAAAGTCCTTTCCCTTTCTCTCTCTCTCTCCCTGACTGGTACGCAACACTTTTACCACTGGAGTGTGGATTTTAGTACCCCCCGGGGCCCGTCCCGAGACCTTCTGGAAAGTCATCGAAGTAGCAGGAATGCCACAGGCCCGAGGTAGCCGGTGGATGACCATCCTATGATCTGGCGCCGGCGACGTTGAAAAAGTGAACCAAAATTAAACACAAAACCATAAACGAGGCAAAAAACCGCATCTTTCCGTCCCGTCCCGGAGCGGGCTTTCGTGAATTTGCTTTCGAGTGGAGTGCAAAATAAATGCAACCCCCGGCAAGACCGGAAAAGCCGACCCGAGACTGGGAAAACTCTTGCCCCGTTTCTTTTTTGGTCACCGACCGTGGCGTGCAAAAGATTGCATCCGTCGTTCGTGTTTCGTTTTTTTTGTGTTTGCTTCGCCTCTTATGCTACTGCTCCGTTTTGTATGCTGCTGCATCAACTGAATGGTACTTTGAGTAGTTTTAGTGCCTTTCGTCAACCTCAAGACCGTGCGACTGTGAGCGGGTAGAGAGAGAGAGAGAGCGACAGAAAGTTTGTTGAACAAACTATTCGGACTGTTTGGCCATTAAAGTGATCCCATTTACCGAAGACGACAAGCTGTTGTGGATCCATGTTAGGTGATTAGCTTTGGCAAGGATACATTTATCCTTGAGAGAATCTAATAGAAGGAGACCTGCGCGGTGGTTTGCGATTTCGTTCATCATGCACTGACCATGATTCCAAACGAGAATATTTTCTTAAGATGATTTTTGTGCCAAGGTGTTCGAATCAACAGTTGAAGGAGTTTAGCGCAAATTTTCACTGAAAGACAGTTAATTTTAAAGAAAACAATGCAAAATCTCGAACTAATGTATTAATTGTCAGTGAGGAGTGTCACTTGGAAAGTCTACATATCGATCAATACTTAGAATGTGAAATAGAGTAGAAGATGCCATTGTCAGTAGAGCCATACAGTAGAAGATGCCAACTTTTATTCCGAGTATTATTTCAGAGTATTTCAACAAATTGTACTCATTTAAAATATATATAAAAATGGTTGTTTGTCTGTCTGTCTGTCTGTCTGTACCGCATTTTCTCCAAAACTACTGAACCAATCCGCGTGAAATTTTGCACAGCGTAGTTTTGTGACCCCGGATTGTGAATAGGAAAGTTTGACCCTCCCATGCCTCCGGGGAGGGGGGGCTCCCATACAAACGTAACGTACCGTAACGCCCATACGTTACGTCCAAACGTTTCAAACAAATCGAACCAAACTCGGCAGGCGGGAGTTTTGCGGAAGGGGAAATGTTCTGGTGAATGTTTGAAACCCCTCCCCTCTTTACCAAGAGGGGCTCCCATACAAAATCTGGGTTAATGTCAGCAAAGCTCGGATAATTTTCAAGCAATTTCAGCCAAACTCAGGTGGTGCGAGTTTTGTCATGTATGCAACGGGAAGCCGATCGGATACGTCACCGGGAAACGGAGGAGTAACGGGAGGCGGGAAGGGAAATTGAACGAATACGTCACCGGGAAGCCCGATCGTTTGAAAAGTATGAGTAACGGGAAGCGAAAAGCGAAGCTGTTCGGATACCCCACCAAGAAGTCCTCTAAAACGCCTCCCAATCGAGAAATAAGGATGAAATGAGGCGCAGCGACGCGCGCCGGGATCTGCTAGTTTAAAATATTTACTCGAGCGTTCTTTGCCGTTCTGTGGCGTACTCGCTTCTTGCAACCAGAATCGCTCACTTCATTGACTCCCCTTTTATTATGACTTCATGTGTTTATTCACTCTATAGAAATGATAACACAAGTAGACTAATGTTAATTGTAAACGATAAATGGATTTATATACATTTTTATATAACAAAACATTTTTCGCTCAACACACTTTCCGCATACACTTCTTTTGCATGCATTACAAATATGCTTAGTCTTACTGTTATTGCAACATTCTATTTTACAGCATTTGCGTACAGAAAGAATGCCACTTGTAGTTGGAAACTCAGTTCTCTGTGGTTTTTGCATTGAAGTTTGCAACTCGGAAGAAAATTCCTCTGCAAATCGAAAGAAAAAGATTTTTTTCCGTGATATGTTTTCTCCTGTTGTGTTTCTGTACAATATTCAACTATTGATTCCAGCTAAGTCCAGAATTTTGAAAAACACTTGACGTGGCCACCTTTTGCAACCTGATTTCACTCTATATTTTCGTGCCATTTGATCAGTGACATTGACGACTAATTTGGTTCTATTATAAAATGATACAGATACAGGTAATTTCTTAGCAGCTTTATCAATTTTGACAGGCTTATGTTTTGCACTTAGTATAAATTTTTTTTTTTTTTCATTTGCTCCTTCAAACAGTAAGCGAGCATCCATAGCATGGGTGAACCAACGTGATACTACACACACCCATCTTTAAAATGAGAAGAGTACAGGATTTTTTGATGCACTATGAAAAATAATGCGTATAAGGGTTCGTAAAAATAAGGTTCGTAGCAGTGCCCTGAGTTATCGAGGCTACAAACTTATTGAACACCCTAGTATCTGACCCTATAACGAAACTGCTCGATGCTCGGTTGAATGCTAGATTTTCAAAACCAGCAAATGCCCGAGATTAGGTCTCCAACACTCGAATCGATATGTTATGTCCCGTTCCTACTTTTCTACATAAATTTTTATTCCATCTGCCATTAGCGCCGGTTTATCGTGTTTGCGGCACAAAGTACACTATCGGTACCATTTATCGTTTGGCAGATCAAACAGGACTTAGGGTGCTACTAAAACCTTGTTCGGTTCACCCAATGAACCTCGCCGGAGCGCTTAAGCCTCGTGGAGGAATCGAAAAAAAAGGCTCCACAGACCATTCTCCGTGCATTCGAGTACGATTCAACGGTGCATTTAACTTGTTAGCTTCATTAAATGGCCGCTCAAGCGTCACGGGGCGATGAAAAACGTTTTCGAAATACCCACGCCCGGAGCACCACGAACCGGTCGGAGTGTGGACGTCGCTGGCTGGCTAATTGATCGATCATTCGCAATATATCAAATCATTGCCAATTTCTGCCCGCATTCTGCCCGTACGGAAGACTTCACCAGGCTAGGGAACGCGCGTCTAGGTGCCTTCGAGAAGGTCTGGGACAGGCTCCGGGGTCCGCTCCAGGGGAAGGCCAAATGCGCATACTTCTGTTTGTATGCGTGTTCCGGTCGATAGGGACGGCAATCATGACGATTGTGTGACACTCTGTTAAGCTGCCCGGTGCCTCGGTCGAAGCCAAATGACGCTCGAAGCGAAGCGTTGAACGGTTTCAAGTTTTTTGTGACCGTGTGACGCGCCAGTCCTTCGAATATAGCCATTTGCAAAAGCGCCACCAGGCGGCTACAGGATGCGTGTAGTTATGCAAATGCCGCATGCCAGTTGTTGTCGGTCCCGGTTCCCGGTCGGTCTGGGGAGGCCCGGCTTTTGAATCCACCTTTTTGGCGTGTTGGCGTGGCGGGTGAAAAGCCACACCACGGGGCAAGGACCGGGGTGCCACAGATGGGCTGTCGACCGTGGAAAAAGTGGCAACCAAACGAGGCCGAGAACGACGAGAGGAGACATCCAGACAATCCTTTTTTCAATGCCCCCCCCCCCTCCCTTTTGCCGCTCTTTCCGAATGCTACGCCCTGCCGAAGGCGGAACCTCTCTTCATTAATACCAATTAAATTATAGTTTCGAGATCGATATCGGGCCCGTTCGGAAAAGCCGGTTTTCCGGTCCGGGGACTCCCGTGAGAGCGGAAAAATCCGATCCGATCCGGTTCGGAGTGTACTCTGGGCTTCCCTTTCGGCGGTGCAGATTTAAAGCATTGGTTTGCAATAATTTAACGACGAACGGACGATTCGGCTCAACCGGGTCTAGATTAGGCGATCCGAGGACATTTTATGGCGCAAATCTGTTTGATGAAGAGTAATGAATTGGGCGTAGGAATCCCGCCGTTTGGTCGATTTGTTGTAGAAGCACTGAACAGTGTTTCAGTCGGTCCGAACCAAAAGTGAGGAAATATGGAAAATAATGAAAGTAAATAGTAAAACAATTTTTGATAGGGGAAATTCCAGTAAAAACTGATTATTATTGATTATTTCTTCCTTTTTCAACATAGTTTTAAGCATATTGAATTAACATTTTCAAACGATTGGGCTTTCAAGTTGTGAAAGACCTTACAATAATCAGGCGTGTGGTTTTTCAATTCACATAAGATGTACGCGACGGTTTATTTCTATATTGCAAATAGAAGCCAAGATGGCGTTCTTCACATCCAACCATCAAATGTGGTTAAAAGCATCGCTCCCAAAGGTAGGAGAATGGAACCATCCACTACTTCCAACGGCACGTTCTACCGCCCATTACCCAAAACACTTGTTTATTTTTTTTGCCAAGTCAATGGTCAATGGTTTATGCAATCCATTTTAAAGCTACACCCTAGACACCTAGAAAGTAGCAGTAGATGGAAAATAAAACGCGTTAGAGGGGCAGTTTGAAGCCACCACCTCCGGGCGTACCATTGAAATCAGAATTAATCTCTTCTCCACGGGCGAGGTGAGCCGGGCAAGAAATTTATGCTAAACAAAGTTCATAAATAAATAATTAAACCCAACGCCAGACGACCACGAGTGAGGCGGGTCCCGTTTGCCGGTGGCCACTACTACCAAGCGGCGGCAGGTAACAGAAAAAGTAACCGAACCCCTTCCAACACTATTAGGGCACCGGGGTGGGCAGGTGGACGGCCGCACATTCATTGCACAAACTGGAGCGGTGGTGCGTTTTTATGGGACAAAGTTTTCCATGTTCCAAGCGCTCCAGCAGCCGCCGTGCCGTTGGTTAAGTTTTAGGGCACTCTCTCCACTCGGTAGCCCTTGGTGGTGCAGCTGGCACGGCCCCGGCCCTGCTGATTGGTGGCGCTGCAAAGACCATAAAGACTTGATTTAATCACCCAGCTCCGAAGTGAATCATGCGAAGCCCATTAGCGACGGGTTAGAGGCTGGGAAAACAAACAAACCCGCTGCCCGCGCGAAAAATGTGCCCGGGCCGGAAAGAACCCTCGAGATGCTGATTCGCGTGGCCGGGCCGAGTGCGTGCCCTGATGAGCTGCGGCTTTTGTCACAATCTGCCCGACAGCCAGTCACCCATCTCGCGTCCCGAAACGCACTCATCGGGATGCGCGGATGCATTTGCAAACAGCTCGAGTTTTTGCCCGCGAGCTCGAGCACGTTTCGGGCCGTCCGACCCCGGCCTTTCGCTCATCACCCGGACCGTGACACGGTGACACTTGCCCGTGCCCGGATTAATTATTTCGTGCATATTTCATCCGGGTCATCCCCCATCAACAGGGGAACAGGGGAAGCTCACGATTTACACGCCCAAGTGGAGCGCACATTTTCGGATGGTTACCACGCTGAATAATGAAGCCACGCCAAACGGGGCCAGGGCTCGACGGGAAAATGTAGCCATTCGTATCGTATCCTTACGGGCTTCTTTTCCGTAACGCTGCAATGATCCAATGGACCAATGAGTTGTGAGTGGACAGAACCACTCCACTTCCGGGTTCATAGAGTTAGGGGTACGATCGAGATTGACGTTATTCAGTTTTGCTACAGAGGCTTGACTCTTTAGTCATTGACTTTAGTGATTTATCCTGCCTTGATCTCCTGTAGTTCGGTCGGGGTAAATAAAACAAAAAAAATGCAGAATGTAGATCATTTTAAAAATTTAAAATGCAGCTCGTTTGCTGTCTGTATGCTCGTTAGCAAATTTGGAATCAATTTTTATTGTCCACAAAGATTAATTATGATCTAACCTCGAAATTTACCATCACTTTTTGACTTTAATATGTCCCTTGGTCAGTGTCGTGGTGTTTTTGCTTTCATGTCATCTTAGTAACTGTTTTATCGGTGTTAATGTTTAATTCTTGTATTAATAATACTTTTGTAAATAAAAATAAATCAGTGCCGTAATAAATTCTATAAGGCCTCAGGGAAGAACTGTTTAAACAGTATTCGTTTAGTAGCCATGCTCTCGGGTGTAGATGCTCTTAATGCTCACGTGGTGATGATGATGTCTTGTGTTATGTTGCAGCATAACAGATGGCATAAGTAATCCTTCAATCAAGAAGAAAAGCTGTCATTCACGAAACAAAACATCTCAGGCAAACAAAGATTGCTTCGCAATCTTGCTGAAGTGCTGCCGAACCGTTTTGTTTTCTCCCATAACATCTTGAAGCGAGAAAACAAAGAGAAAAACAATAGCTTTGATGTTTTTCTTTTTGTGATTTCGAGCACAATTAGAAAGCAGGTTTCTGAAACAAGGCAAGGCTCAGCAAAATATCTATCCCCGGTCGCCACTCATTACGTTGGAGTTTTGCGCGTTTCAACAAATAATTGGCCCCTTAACCAGGCACCCTTCAGCGCAATATGCTAGCCCGAGAGCACCAGTATATGCAACACCAGTTGTGCGCCAAAAACAATGTGTAACGTGCAAACCTTCGGGGTTCAAAAGTCTTCTCATCCCGCTGATCGGCTGAAGTGGGGCCCTAGTGGCTCGTCGGCCGAACATCAAACGGCTTCCGTGCCCTGTCAACGGGCGTTGCTACCGAAAATGAAATTTCAATCTCTGCTATCTCATTGCACCATCCCGAGGAGCACGCAAAAGGCAACTTATTTGCATTGCACCCGTGCCGGGACCTGGGAACCCTTTAAAACAACAACCCGGTCCGTGACAGAAGCCGTCACCTGCCGGATATAACGGGCATCATGGGGCGGAAGTGTCAGCGTCAGCATATAACCGCGATTTGGAGGAGACTCAACGCCAGTAATGAGATCCTGTCCTGTCAGCGATCCTTCTAGCTGAAGGTGCGAAAAACTGGGATCGCGACACTAGCGAAGCCGAATTCCGCTAATATCGCAACCGCAGTTCCAACATGATGCGGCGGGACCGCTTGACAGGCGAATCCTTACGCTCATTTAGCTAAAAACACTGCTGCCACTTCGCCCAACGCTTCCTTCAGCCTTCGAACGCTGGGCTTGGCTTGGCGACCTAATCCATTTAGGTAGCTCCATAAATCCCTGGCTCCCTGCGATCCCTGGTCCGCCGATCGTCGGTGCGGATGTGATACATCACCTTCGCCTCGTCGGGTATCATCATCCTCATCCTCCTCATCCGGCGTATAATTATCGTTATCGTGAGCCTTTCCGTCCCAGACGGGGCTGCGTTTAATATTCATAATCAGCACCATTGAACGCCATTCCTTGCTGGGCGAAGGGAGACACTTCCGGTCGCTTCCGGTCGCCGAGAAGAATCTTTTAATTTCAATTTAAAACTTTGCCTCCCCACGGGCAACGAAGTGACATCCGCTGCGGCCGCTAATTGATCATTTTTCATTCGCCAGCCGCCGGACCGACCCGAGATTCGGTGCTCCTTTCGACGACGCTGCATCTGCGCTCGTCCCGGAAAAGCGCGATGAGGAAGCTGTGTGAAGGACAGCAATTGGGCCTCGCCAGTCGAATTGCAATTCAATCTGCGATGCAAATTCGTGGCATCATTTGGGTAATTTAAAATTCAAACGACAAAAACGGAATTTAGGTAAGCGGTGGGCTGTGTCTCGGGTCTCGGCCTCGGCGTGCCGGTGGCATCGATTTTCGGGAGCCCATTGCCAACTAAGCACCTCGCAATTCACGTCAAATGCATCAGCTGAGAGAAGTGCGTAGATTACGAGAATTCATCTGTCAAAGTCACAAGAGAGTTCTGCAACGGTAATGTACCTATCATTAGAAAGTTAATTGATGCTTCTTTGATATGAAAAAATCAAATATTCACATTTGTCATTGCTTGTGCATTTTTGTACAAGTAAGTATTCTATCATACGTTTAAATAATAAATCAATAGATCATGAAATAATAGGTGGATACTTCGGATGGTAATATTTACTCGTTTCTAAATTCCAACAAACGCCTCAATCATTTTATATCCTTTTTTACATAAACACTATATCCTTTTTACATTTCATATCCTTTTTTACATGTGCATTACACATAAAATGTTGAATTGAATCAAAACACAGGCAAAGAAAACAAAAACGTTCGTTCGATTCCGGTCCTCTTTTGTGGCCAATGCTGTCAGTTGGTTCGTCAGGCACGGCGATGATTTTATGCTGTCAGCAATGAAAGGGAGTATTCTACTAAAGGAAGGCGAACACGTAGAGATTATTTGTTACGAAATTGCTTGATTAATTGGGTGATTTGGTATTATAGAGACTTTGGACTGTCTCTAAGAAATTGCTAAAATATTGCTTTTACACTAGTTGTTTAAATTTTTAACACCCGGAACTAAATTTGTTAGTAAAAAAAACTGCTAAAAATCTTCATTTTCTTTTGGGAAAAATAAAAAGAAGTGTTTGTTAGTTTAGTGTTCTGCAAAGAAATATGGCATAGTTAAGCATAGTTTTGCTGCACTTCGTATTAAAATTGAAGTTTTGTATCTTTATGATGCATGATTTATTTACACAATACTAGTAATTTACATTTCTTCTTCTTTTTCGGGAACAACCGCTGAGCGGTCTTATCCTGCACCAGAGACAACGTTAATCTCTAGAAGCTTTCTGTAACGGGTTTTTATGATTCTGATTAACAGTAATATCTATGCTCTACTAGGCAGTAAGGATGGTAAATCTGAAACCATAATAGAAACCATTCGCAAACTTGTCTGACCACAATTAGTAAAACATCTTTAAAAAATCGAACACTGATCATTAATGTTCCAGTATCGCCATTTCGCCTGTCCGTCAAATCATTCAAACGCGCGAACCGTAGACACGAAAATCCGTTCGAAATCCAATTACTGTCTGCAAACAACGCACGAGCGCTGGACATAGTTGGGGAGCGCTCCTATAAGCAGACAACCGGTATGGACGGTAGCGGCAAACCTGCAAACCTTAATCAGTTTCACCTTCCGTGACGCTAATGCTGGCCGCTTCAGCTGTAACACCCGGCGACCGTGGCGTGGCCTTGGGGCAGCATTATTTCGCACTCCAGATGCCAACACCGGTCACCGGAAACAAACGAAAACATCGGGAAAACTAACGAACCATAGTAACCGATTGTACCACACATCAGCGTCCGTACCGAAGTACCGATAGCAACACAGCACGAGTCGGCCCCATCCGATATGGACACATACCCGGCAACCAGGTCAGAAAGGACTTCCTTCGCTGGCGACCGAAATTGGACACTGAATAAAACTGCAACACGCAACCACAGCACTACAAACTATCGCCATCATCATCAGCAGCAGCAGCGTCTTGCGCAAGCGATGACATCCTTTCCGATCCTGGTCTCGGGTGGCTTCCGCCGGCTGACAAGGTGCGAAGGTCCTTCTGCGGCACCTTCGACCTCGCCCTTCCGCCTTCGGATCGAATGTCAGTTCATTTGGTGCTCCCGGAAAAAGCAATTTTCAGCCAAAGACTTCGCTGTTTTCCCCGAAATGAGCTCATTTTGCCAGCGGCACCGCAGTCCATTGCTCATCATCAACCGGCTCCCCCGGTTTCACGGACCGAACTCACCGGAAGCGGCGGTCGCAAATAAATGTGGAAATTTGCCCCAAATCAATGCTCCACGTTTCTGCCCGCTACCCGGAATCATCATCATCTTCCGGGATTCCGTCCGCGTTGGAGTGAACACGACCGACTCGTAGCTCGCGGGTGAAAAACAAGACGATAAGCGATCGTGTTGTTTTCCCGAGAAAAATCGATCGCAGACCTTGTGCGAGAACGAGAGTGGCGATGAAATAAAACAAAAATATTTTCCCCCGCTCTCGTGCACCGGCTGCGTGATTACGTTGTCATGATGTCCTGACGCCTCGGAGCGTGTGTCGCCTTCCGCACTACGGGGGCTACGAATCGGAAGTGAAAATGGTTTCCACGATTCGATTCGGACCGATTTTAAACGATGATACGAAGCAACGGGCGAAGATGACAAACATCCCGACCCGGCGCTGGGACACAACCTCAGGGCAAAAAATCCTATAATCGAAGCTCATTAGCCCAGTGAGCTGGAAGTGCACCGAGAGGCTGCAGGATGTGGTCGTACACGGGATGCGAAAATTCCGTCACGTTCCGGCCGAGCGAAAACGAGGACGATTGGCGACAGCGGCGCAAGGAATCGGTGTCTATCCGCTTCTTAAGAAAATGGCCCACCCTTGGCCGGAGGCCTTGCCTGTCCGAGGCCGCAGTGTCGCCGGAAACGATTGGATTTCCACCTCCCTGCGTTACATGTTTCTTCGCCACCAGTGACATAATGGCACCAAAACGGTGGCGGATGATTCCCGCAATTGCCAGTTGCGAAGTGAAAAGCGAAGTGAAGCGCATTTCCGGCGATTAAGTGATATTAAGAAAGGCTGAAATGCGTCGTACTCGATGGCAGGGCTATTTAGCTACAACTTACTTCCGCCTCGGGGCACTCTGGATAGCCCTGATAATGGGGGCAGGATTTGTGATACCAACCATTTGGTTACCGATACCGCTACCGCTGGCTCCTTGTTACGGTGAGATAAGTGAAGGTTACAAGGATCGTCACGCTTTGTTGTCAGGTTTGGTGCAAATTCTGAAAAGCAATTTCCGTTTCCTTATTTTTTTTTCTGGAGCACAACTCAATTCAATTTGAACACGAGGGTGGCTTCTACAAACAGAATTCATAGTTTGTTGCTGGAATTTGTTAACACTGCCCTCCGTTTGATCATTTGGTCCAAAGCCGAAAGCTTTGGGTCACTTTCTACTTCAGCGAACTGTACAAAAGTGTAATACTTTCGTTTGCTGATGGTAAATTACTTTCTGGGAAGTTACTGACAAGAGGTTAATGCACATTAAAACACATGGAACTTAATTCTGTTTCATAGTTGCTTAACCATTATGTAACACATGGGCTGAAAAGATCTGAGGCCTCACACATAGATGGTGCTAGTCTTATTGAATTCAACGCTTTTTCAGTTACTACTAGCCTTGAATAAAAGATGTTAAAATTCCATGATATTCTTCTCATAGGCTTGTGAGCTCAAGTGAGTTGTAAGTGAAAAATATCGTTCAAGCCAAGCAATGGCTATAAAAAAGTTATAACGACTCCGCTCTAGTTTCGAACAAAAAAACGCATTTTTTCTTAGGCCCAGGACTTTTCAGTAGATGTGTTTTATGCCTTAGGCGGAAAACAGTATTTTCATCTAAAATGAGTGCGTAATCTTCTACAATATCTTGGGTGGTCACAGGATTTGCCTTAAACAGGTCAAACGTGGCAATTAAATCTTTGAAAATTGGTGAATCTTAAGCGTTTTACAAGATTTTTTTTATTATAATAAAACATAATTCGAAATGGACATGGAATGAATGAATTATATTCATTCTCATACATCACTATCAGCAAAAGACATTCTTGTTTAGTGCTTCGTAAACGAAGGAACCATTTAAACTCCCGAACGTTGTTGGAACTCTACAATTTCTCTTGAGTAGTAAGGCATGCTTCACACTGAGCAATTTTTATAAACAAAAACTTCCTGGTAAGTCTTAATGTATAAATCGATGTTCGAAGACCTTGTTTATCGCGTGTCAGATTTCGCTACGTAATTTGAAATTATTCAAAAGTTAGTACTATTTAGTCTATATTACACGGATTACAAAGTCACCTGTTACACTAGAAGCTCAAATCACTGACGAATCACTCGAATCGACAGAACCAAGAACACGTTATTGGTGATTTTCTGAATCTTCATTTATTAAAATTAACAAACTCCGTATGCGCATAAATGGAGTTCAAAAGGTCTTTAGACGTAACACCGAGCATCCCTGTGCTGTGATAATCCATAAAAAAGTCCAGCAGCCTGGAACATGAAAACCCTATTTACTCCAGTCATTATCGTGGTCCATCTTTGACCACTCCAATCGCAAGCCGAAGACCCTTGTGCAAACTAATAAACTCCTGCCAACACCGTGACAGATGTTTATGAACGTCGTGTGCCTGTGCATCGTGGTCCGGGCCATAAAGCGGCCGAGACAAAAGGAGCAGTTATCTGCTCGGCACTTCATTTGCTGCTTCCCGATGGCCAATGCTCGATGCGGCGATGCACTTCTTCCGCACCGCAAGGCCAGTTAGTGCCCGATTGTTTATCGATTGCAGGAGCCAGGAGCCGGCGAAGACCCCGGTGGGAGGTTGAAAGCAGGCCTCTGCGCTCCGGGGCCCTCCGGTATCTAATCATCAACCTGCCATTGTCCGGAGTGTCCGGAGCGATTTTTCTTCAGCACTCCTGTGCGCCTGCCGTCACTACCGGTCGGTCCCGGTGACGTAAGGATAATTTATTGGACCAATCGAATTAAAACTCCGTTCAAGGTCCGGGTCCGGGATGGCCAGCCCACGGCTAGGGGGAATCGAAAACCAAATATTTCACCAAAAATTTGTCAAAGGATCGCTCCCTCAACCACGGCCTCCCCTCGCGGATCTGCCGTGATGCGGTGATGAAGATATCAAAATCAAAACTGAACGGACCGGACCCAGCCGGGCCGGGCCAGGAGCGATTACCGTCGTACCCTTGCGTCCCACGAGTTCTGAATTTCGAATTTTTGGGTGTGCGTGTGTTTTTTTTGTCGGCTACCCATTTCCCCGAGGGATCGAGTCCTTCGGGTCCGGTCCTTTCAACACCCCGGTGTCCGCGGTGATGATAATAATAATAATAGCAGCTCGACGCTGAACACGGGCGGGCACTTCATTTCTGTCCAATTAGTTTTGCCTTCAGTGCCCGGGAAGCCAAACCCACGAATTTGGTCGCTGCTTGCCCGACGACGAAGCAACCAATCGACCGTATATCCTTTAGACTGACCGGAAACGTCCCGGCGGTCAAACCCAATCTCTGGTTGCCGGCTCGACCCTCGAGAGGGTGGTTGGCTTTGCTTCGCCCTGCGGCGTTGGTCCGGAACCGGGAAGGATATATTTATCTGCGTATGTCCTTTCGGAGTGGCAATTCCCCGACCAAGTAGAAGGGCCTTTGCATCGGCCGAAGAGTCCTCGACGCACATCGAAGAAAATGGTGTTTATTTTGGCTCGGGGACACGGCTCCTTCCACAGTGGCACAGTTGTCCTTGTTTGGATTAAGGGCCTCGATAACCGATACGATGAACTCCCATAAACTCTGGGGCCTCGCCCCTCTTCCGGTGCTGACCTCGGCAACACCATTTTCCCCGCCTGGCTTGGGCTTGAGCAACCTCGGGTCGGCTCATTAGAGCCCACCGCGGCGCCCCAGGCCCATGGCACATTCGCATTCCGGGGCCGTACGACATTTGCTGCTATCTTTGCTGATTCATTACGGCTATTTGTCTAGCATTTATTTTTGGAGTGTCTTCAATATTGCCTCCAAATGGCACCGAAATGAATAAATGGAAGACTCCCGAAGGCGCAGGCTCTCGAGCCCGGCACAGCGGGACTCCTTCGGCTTGGCACGGCTTTGATGGCAGCGGCAGCACCGGAAAACGGATCGAAACGCCAGGCTGCCAGGCTGGTCGTTACGTTAGTCTACATGGTAAATTTATCGTCATTTCGTGTCGCTTCCTGTCTAAGCCAGAGGCCTACTCTGGCGCAACTCCGGTTGATTATGGGGCACCGTTCGGGCCCAGGAGCTTTTCTTGGCCCATTGCCCTGACCCGATGCGATGCAGCTGGAGCTCCAGGACACCGGGTACCTTCACCGAAAGCGGTCATTTTAACCGATCCCGGCCAATCGTCTATCTCGTGCGACAACAAACTGTTCACAATAGTAATGAGTTCTGCAACTACTACTAGTTCCGTGGTCTTTTCGGATGTTGCAGCCGACGTTCTATGGATAGGTATAAGAATAAGCTCGTAAATATTATACCTTAAGTTATTTTGTGATCAAGTGCCACAATCGTTGCTGAGAACCGTTACTATGGACTAATAATGTACTGACAATGCTATTTTTTCAATGTATCATTTCAATCGATTCAACTTTAACATCTAGGATAAGAGTGATGTTCTGATTGAGTTTCTGGCTACAATAACAGTATTTTTCATGAGTAGCAGCATCAAAGAATTTGGAACCGTTGTTCAAATGTTCTCTCAGCATTTAGAAATAATTATCAAACAATTAGTTGTTAAAATACATTCGATCTTAAGACATTTCGCTGAGAAATACCTTCTTTACTTACTTACTAAATATTACTTTAGTAAATCTACCATTTGATTTATTCGATTTTCCCTAGCACGAATATTCGCTTCCTGATTCGCGACGAAGATCCTGCCAGATCGTGCCCTAACTTGTTATCATCAGACGATGTAAATGTTATTGGACGTTGATAAATTAGCCAAACCCCGGTTCGTTAGTACACATTTTCTTCCACATTACAAACTGATATTGTGACTCACGAAGCATAAATCACCATGCTCAGGTGAACTGTCAAGGTTTGTGGTATTTTATTTTCGAGAACCCAGTAGCGACTAATGGTGCACGCTCGCGAGAAATGAATCATCGGAAGTATTAATCACTTGTGCAGCGACGCATCAAATCACACGCCACGCCACGGTCCATGTTACGGATGATTTGAGTAGCTGCTGTTGGCAAGTATTTTTCAATCAATGGTTATGATGATTTATGATGTCACGAGGTTTCTATTTGCGTACCCAGGCGAGCGACTCTCAGTGGACGAACTGCCTGATGTGTCCTTTTCGGGCGCCGAAAAGCGGGCGAAGAAACCCTTTCGAATACAAAACTTCTCCTGGGCCACGTGATCCAACGGACGAGATTGTATGAATGAGTGCAATCACGAGCAAAGTGACAAAACGTGGCCAGTAATGGGTGTGTGTCGGAAGAGTGGTCTGGGTGGCCAGACCCACCACCACACCAGAACGGTGGCGTCCTGGCCGCGCTCAATACATTTTCGCCACGGAAACCGCGAACAAACGGCAAGCATTTCGTACCCGTTCTCGTCCTTTGCACCCTTTGGCTCTGCTCTTCCCGGTGATGGGGATGAAAAATTGACCACTGATAGCGCTCCGCGACCGGACAGTGACATCGTGAAATCGGAAAGCTCTACGACGGGAGAACGGAACCCGGAAAATATCCACCAGCACCATAATCGTAATGGAAAAAGTGAGAAAAATCTGTTCGTGCATTATGCAAAACCGGCACCGGACAGCCCCCGGGGGTTTGGTGTCGTTAATTTGAAGTTGATTTATGATCCGATGCTCCTTCCGGAAGTGCAAAATGACACGCCGTAGCGACGAAAGATATGAATCGAAAAGGGGAAAATGGAATTTTTAAAACGAGTTTTTAAACGAGAGTGACAAGGAAAACCAGTGACCCCCCTTGTCGGTGGATCGTTGGTCAGATTTCACCGACAGGATTAAGGATTCAACTCCCCGTTTCTTCTTTCCAAATGCTCATTATGCTGCACTCTGCCGAACGATGGTGGCGCACGGTAGAAAGGGATTCGCGGCCCTGCCTAGATGGAATGGGTTCCTCTTTCCGGTTTGCAAAACACAAAACTAAAGGATTCATTAGAAGAAAACGGACCACAAATCAAAATGAAGGCAAACCAATGCACGGTTCGTTTGAGGGATCGTGTTTTAGTTTAGAGAAAACACTCCAAGCACCCGAGTTCTTTCAAATGGCAGTGTCCCGGGGCAGCATAATTTGGTGGCTCCTTTGCAAAAAAGGGGCCCTCGCTTTGGGATTGAGAAAAGCACCTTCCATTCGTCGGCACGTTTTTATTTTACAAACCCTCATCAACGGTTTGGTTCAGCAAAAGCAATTCTCACACACCCTTTTATAACCCCACCCCAGCTCCCATTGCTCCTATTGCTGAAGATGAGCTGCAGTACAGCATCGAGACTAGAGCGGGCGGGCCTGCCTTCGACAGGTTGGTGCGCCATGCGCCAGCGACATGTTCCGAGCGAGGAGCAATATTTAAATAAAAATGGGCGCCTTCTTTTTAAAATTTATGAATATACTCCACACCACGCGGAAGCGGGCGGATCTACATGCTGCTGCTGTTAGTTCCGTTCACGCGGCTTACTGCAGAGGACTACAAATATTGCTACGTAACACTCGTGGATGTATTTCCTGGTCCTGGGGCTGAGGCCGTTTTGGAACCGGGAACGTGAGTCAAAAATAGCGCAATTGTATGGATGCGGAAATTTGGCGCGCTCGTCGCTTTTTTCATTCAAATTTTCCACCATCACACATACACCGAGCGCATGTTGATTACTGTATCCCGGACGAATACACTAACCGACGGAAAAGAGTGTTTCCGCTTTTGGTGGCTTATTGGTTCGTAATTTCATGTGAAATATCTTATTCGTTATTTAAAAAAATATATTTTTTTCTTGCCTAGAGAGTTTGTATTAGAAGTAAAAAAAGCAACCATAACCAGCAGCACTCAATCAAACCCTCAAAACTTGAAATCTTAAAGTCTAAATCAAAACGTCAATAAGGAAATATGCTTAAATTAAATTAATACGATTAATTAAATTTTAATTTCGATATCAACATGTACAAATAAAGATCCTATTCAAGATTCTCCCAAGGAGAGGTAATTAATACGTAATTGTAGTAAATTCAATTCATTGCAGTAATTCATTTGTAGTAATTGAACAAATTAAAGAATGCAAATAATACTACGTTAACTTTTGAGAAAATTACGCCAAAGACGAATGATGAAGTTCCAGATAATATTTTTGATAAACCATTTACTAAGAGCCACAATTGAACAAATATTCAGCTACACTTTTTATCTTTTAAATTTATAACAATTAATGTTTGTCTGTCTGTCCGTCGGTACTCCAAGCGCTTTTTCTCCAAAACTACTGAACGAATCCCCGTGGAATTTTGCACAGCGTAGTTTTGTAACAGCGGACAGTGAACAATGGACAGTGAACAATGGACAGCTGTCTAGTGCGACCCTCTCACACCTCTGGTGAGGGAGCTCCCATACAAACGTAAAGTAAAATTCAGATTAATTCGGGTTCTTTTCGAATCCAAATCGAGCCAAATTCTGCAGATGGGAGTTTTGGTATGCATCCAACGGGAAGGAAGGAGGGAAGCCGATCGGATACGTCACCAGAAAGTCCGATCCTCTGAAACGCCGGATAATGAGGCCGGATAAATGACGCGAACGCACGTATTCAATAAAAGTGCCCGAATGATAACTTGTACTTAAATAAAATTTTCAAATTTAACTGAACTTAAAGTTCAAATTTTACTGATACGTTGACAAACAGTGTAGTGTCAATGTATTTTGAATCTTAATTACTTAATTTTAATGTAAAATATATAATTATCGGAGCAGACTTTCGACGATATTCATTCGTACTTACTGTACTGTGCACGTTCATCCCAAATAGTCAGTTTTTCTAGTCAGTCTCTGTACTTATCCCGCTATGTGTGGCAAGGTCCTGGTATCCTGCGAAAAGGCTGAATAGCAAGGTGTTTATTGAAACTGGGTATCTCTAAGCGGTACCGTCCTTTGAAAGGTATGCATCACGTTCATCTTAGTTTTCATATTTAAAAAAAAATGTTCTCCATAGAACCGTTTTCACGATACAATAGGGCCTAAGGTCTTCATTTCTAAAATGCGAAATTCTCGGCACAATCTTTACGTGTCGTAAAAGCCGAGAGCAGTACATGAATGTTTTTGTAAACTATTGAATGCGGGCAAGTGTAAAGAAAGTCGTCGCGTCCAATCTAAAATCAACGTCTTGATAAAATCACCAAGGAAATCTACTAAAGGATGTGTTGCGGTGCCAGGGAAAAAGAAAAACAATGAAACCCCCATTGGTTCTCGCTTTACTTACGTTTTTCATATAGATTCGCCGCGCATTGTAAGGGTTGGATCTTGCCCCAGAACCTCCCGCCCATTACGGAGCCGGAAGAAATGTCTGCTTGTTACGGCCCAAAACATATGAATTTTCATAATGTTGGGAATGTTTGCTCGCCGCTCGAGCGAAGGTCGAGCGAGTACCGTCAGGCGGCGGCGTTCGGCGTAACGTATGATTGAACACGCACATTTGTTGTCTGGACACATTCCCCCGGAGCGGCCGGTCCCGGGTGTCCTGGGAGCCTGGAGCACGGCTAACGAGGAAATGAAACCCCGAACGTGACTCTATTCGAATGCCGGGGCTTTTTTGCAACACTGCAGCGGGTCCTGTGCAGTGTCCTCGCTTGTCCCTGGTTCGTTCACGCGAACCCCCGCCGCTCGAGGGGTGTATAAATAATATTCCCCCCCCCCCCCCCGGGCCCCGTGGCCATGGCGTCTCTCGAGAAACGAACGAAACGACGTTCTGTCAACATTTTAATTCAATTTTTTCGCTCCCTCTGCTCGCGCTGGCCACTCCAAAACAAATCGTCCCGCAACCCGGAAGGTTGGTAAAGGAATTTTCGAAGCCCAGAATTCTTGCACACGTTTTAAAAACGCCCCAGCTTGCAGTTGGTGGCCATCGGATTAGGAACCGTTTATACCGTTCGGTGCGAAAGATTTTCCGGCCGATTTTTCGGAGGGGAAATTGCTTTTTAATGGTGCCGAATTGCATTATCCTTTTGCGTTGGAATGTGCGTGTGTGGGGCGTTTGATGATCGGTGCCAACGGCGGGAGCCAAGTTAAACACATCCAGTACCGGTGCCTTTGCTGCCATTCGGTAGGGTTTTTATTTGGTTAGCTTCATTTTGAACGGCGAATGAAATCAAATTTATGAATAAAAATTCGTCTGCGGTGAAAGCAATTTCGCTGTTGTAACGAAAATAATCCACCGCGGCCTGGCGTGTTGGGCGATAATTGAAAAGGAAAGTAAACCGAATTATCCTGCCATCCTGGTCTCCTTGCGGGCGTTACACTTCATTGGCGCTAACCGGAGCGTACGGAACGGTGCTCCTCATGGAAATGTTGGAGCGTTAATGATTGGAAATTTTTGTCAACTTAATGCGCAGCGTTAGGGAAGAAGACATTTTTCGACATTTCCGTCGTTGCGCAAACATTCTTCGGACGGAACACGGGCACCCTTCGGGTGTGAGCTCTCAACGGTTCATTGGGCGTCGGAACGTTATGCTACATTACCCGTCCGGCCGGCTGATGACCGGATATTTGGAAGAAAGTGTAATGCTGCCTTCTATTTTTAAACTCCGACGTTCTGCTTCTCTATATGCGAGAAGCGTTTCTCACTGTGCAATGAAACATTTACAACAAGGCACGGGACTTTCGTTTTCAAATTTTGGATTACAAAATAAAACTAAACCAATCAACTTAAAAGAGATTAAAATAAGAAAGTCATGTCTCACGAAAACTTATGAAACTCGATACATGGTAACGATTTAACTGTTAGTTTTAATAAAAATGAAGGTGTAAATGCACTGTTTGTCCCTGCGTTTCTTTCGTTCCATCTCCTTCCTCTTTCCTCTAGAACTACATTACCATATCGACTTCATTTCTATCTGTTCCCCTTTTCATTTATATTTGTATGCTGTAAGTACAAGAACCAATGACTTTTGATAAGCAAATTCTCAAATAAGTTGATCAGAGTTATGATAACGGTTAGCTATTTTGCGACGTCAACTATGTGACGCACTGCTGATTGCCTACCCACAGGCGCTAGATGCTAGAGGAAGAAAACTTAACGAAGCCAACGAAACAAAATTTGAAAATCCCGCTCGTTTACTAGGTGTGTGCGTTGAGAACTGAAATTTTAGAATGATGGTTGTACCTGCCGATTTGGACTTCCCAGTTTTGCTGTTCATGCATCATTACCTTGTGTTGATATCCGGTAAATGATTTCAGGTCGAAAAAAAAAATATTTCGGTTTGCAACCCATCTTTGAAAGGGTTAGACCATGCCAACTTTTGTGCCTGAAAATGACGTTTTGCGGGGATTATTATTTTTCTGCCCCTGTTGAAGAAAACTGCTTCGGAATTGCACCAAATGCTTGTCGGGACTTGTGTTTGGAAGATCGCAGTGCTTTAAGTGGTTTAAAAAATTTCAAAATGGCGATTTTGACTTTCCAAAAATGAAGCGTCCAAGGACTTCAAAAAACGGTTTTTCTGATGGGACAGAAAGGTGTGGTGTTTCACAAGCTTCCAAAACCTTATGCAAACGTTAATTCCGATCGCTACTGATAACAAATGCCCTATTTGAACCATGCATTGATCGAAAAACGACTAAAAAGCCAATTTGTTATCAACAATGGAGGCGCCTAGTAGGCCGTGGAATCAAGCACCAGGTGCCTAAAAAAGCAAAAATGTTTCAGGATACTTTCAAATCACTTGGATGGAAGCTGCTATTCCTCCCCGCGTTATTCACCAGACTTGGCTCTTTCCGAATATCATTCATTTTCATCGATGGGACACGTATTGGCTGAGCAGCCCTTCGTTTTTCTACGAGGAAGTCGAAATGGGATGACTAATTAGTTTACTTAAAAAGTCGAAGAATTCTTTCTTCTGGAAATCCATGATTTAGCAGAGAGATAGGAGAAATGTATAGCTAGCAATGGCACATACTTTGAATAAAAAAAAATCGCATACAAATTTTATAAACATTTTTTGTGTGTTAAAAACAGTTCACTTCTCAACGCACACACCTAGTACTCAAAGATGGACGAATACCATGCACCTATTTAATGGGCTTTATTTATTTCGTCGTTGTCGTTGAACAAAACCAACGCAGGCCTAAAGGAGGCCGCAAGGAGCAGGAATTACTTTTCACCACTTTTCACCCCATTTTCCGTTGGATCAGTTCCAATTAAGACATCGTGGTCTGGCACACAACAGAGGCAGCCAATTTTAACGGCCGATTTCCCACGGGAGTGTTGTGCTGGAGATAAAATATGAGAAATGGCGCGCACGGACGACGGTGCGTATCAAATGGTGCAGCACCGGTCGCCCGTCCGGCCGTCCGCATTTGCTTCACTGCTTTTTGGTCAGATAAAACTTTCGTCCCGCTAGTTTGACACTGTGGCGGTGTGCAAGAGTTTTGATAAAAGTAAAAATCTCATTGTAATTGCCGTAAAAGCAGAGCCGCCGGTTATCGGTGGTCTCCTGGGGTCCCCGTAAGCCACCGCTTCTCAAGGGGAGTTCCCGACGCAGTTATCTGGGGGATTTGTTGTGCATCCGTATTTCTTTTCTTGCGCTGCCTGGGAACAGGGAAAAGAACAATTCCCTACACTAGGGAATCTATTTGCCGTTTTTGCATCGCACAAGCAAGAAACAAAACCACTCCCTGGTTGGGCCCCTTCGGTGGAAAACACGACAGTTGGCGTACAGTCGTAAAAGTGGTTCTCTATCCTCTTACGGACGATTATACGAATTCTTGGGATCTGCGGTGGTCCTGCCATTCTTCGCTTGCTCGTTCGTTCCCACCTTTTCGGGACTGCGTTTTCACTTACTGCGTTGCTAACTCCTGCAACAGCGAATCCTGTCCAGGATTGTCAGTAACAGGTTCGAGTCATTATGCAAATTACTGTAGCCCCTCGGTTGGTAGCCCCACGCGAGCGAATGGCCGGAGTGCCTCTGCACCTAATCAAACCATTGTAAATTCAGAAAGTCATTCGCAGTAATCCAGAGCACCCGGCGCTTACCCAGATCAGCGCCAGACCGACGGCTGCTCCAACATTCGAGAAGGTTCCTTACGGTGGGTGTGTGTGTGTGTACGAGTGTATGAATAAATAATTCGTCAGATTAAAAATCATAATCGAAAGAAGCACTTTTCGGGGCGTACGCAACCCATCGATGATTACGGTGCGATCGTGAGGAGTGTTTTTGAGTAGGTTCGCAGGTTCGTAGGTTCTTGGCAGAGCCGGATACCGGTGCCGGTTCTGCAAAAAAGTCTATTCAAATGCGGACCGTTCCATTGCTTCGTTTCACACCCGAGCAACTTCTGGACTGCGCCTCCCACTCCCGAAGGACCATTCGAAACGACCGAAACCGAGGGATCGAGAAGGCGTCAGGGCGTAAATCCGGAATATCCACCGAACCGTTCTCGGGGGCCCGATATGCGTTTGTGCTGAAGCGTGCCTTGTCTGCGTTTAGCTTAGGTCCCTGTTTTGCTGTTTGCCGGCCAGCTAGCTCTCTGTTTTCTCGAGCACACCCTTCAAACCGGATACTTTACAACTTAATGATAAAAACCATTTTCCATGAATTATGATTCGAGTGTTTATTTGAAGTGCACAGGCACAGGACACCCTGGGCCAATGACGCGGTGGGCAATTTTCATCCCTTTTCCCCCGTTGGGAAACGGGGAAATCTGACCACACCCGAGTCCGGCCTTTCAAACTCATAAAACTTAAGCGAAAGGGACACGGATTCGTCGTCGTCGGCTGCAAAATTGCGTTGGATTTGTTTGTCTCCCAGCAGCAGTGAGGGGGTCTGGTTCTGGTGGTCGCTTCCGGTTTATGGTTTGCGGTCGACTGGTTTACAAAGAAGCGTACAGCAGAACAGCGAAACTGGCGAAGGCACTTTCCAGTATTTTACAGATACTTAAGCTGTCTTCTCGCCAAACCCGGTCCGGCCCGTTTTCAGGTCCTTCAATCGGAGGCGACAAAAAGTGACGGCTCATCGTCTGTGTTGTGTTTGCCGTAAACGTATCTAAGCAACCAGATCAGGGCCCTATCTTATGGGAAACTTCTTTATTGGCGTTTTGTTACCAATCGTACCGCTTGATTACAATTTCCTTTCGAGGATGAACAAAAAGGACGAATGCGTGGAAAGAGGCGAATAAATTCATCTCTCCCTGAAATGGAGCACAGGATACTATTTGCAAAACTATGCAGACCCTAGAGATAATTGAAGTGGCAGAGAAATATGCGGTAATGAAGTTTCCAAAACGGACACTAATATTGTACTTTTTCCCGGTGAACGATTGAGTTGACCTTGATTGCCTGAGAGCAAGACGATGCCATCCAAAACAATGGCATAGGATTAGAAAAGTTTTGAACGGTCTTCAAGTTATTTAGTGATACTCCAATTTGTTGAGAAATAATTGAACACAACTTCTTACCTCATGGATCCGTAGTTTCATGGTGTTGACCATCCGTAGACAGACGGAGAATAAGGATTTTTCCGAATCGATCTGTGTTTTGTTTTTCCTTTTCCATTGCCTTTAATTAAATGCTTCCTTCGTTGACCCATTCCTGCAATTCAGGAGTCATAGATTTATATATTTTGAGCATTGAACATATCTTTTAGTTTTCCAACAATACACTGAACTCTCTTAGTAAATTTTATAATAAAGCAAACCATTTGTTAACATTTGTTCTAAAATCCGTATAACAGTTTTTTCCAAAACCCAAATCTGAATCAACTTCAAATCCGTTGTTCTCGCCATCGCCCTTAACCTTTGACTGCCGAGGAAAACGGCAATGCACCATCCACCTTGACATTTCTCTGCGTGCGAAAATGTTCAACGCACGCCATTTGTTGCAGCAAATTTTCACAAACTATTTTTCCAAAAACACGCGACATGAACTTTCTGCCACTGAAACATTACGCTGAAAAGGCGGACGGTTCTCCGAGTGCTAATTCGAAGATCAACGATTTAAATTAACCAAACCGAACGGAACGAAACTCGGGCTGGTGGGCTGGTTTCAGCAAACGGCAACGAGCTGTCAACTGAGAGGCCTCAAGGTTGTTCAAGGTCCTCTGCGCGTCTAAGCGGTTACGCGATGCAATTTATGATGAATGCGATACGATTAACTGACGGCCACTGGGGCATCTTAACTTGATGTTCGCTTTCTGACAGAATTCCCATCAGCCAAACAACTCAGAAACAATCTCAGACCACAATGAAGTCTGAAGTCTCCCGAACGAACCCCTGCCAGGTGCTTCCTCGTCATGTCATGCTCGAGTTCGCACGCGTTTCCCAGTCCACGTAGTGACTTACTATTGTGAACCGCCGTTTTTGTGGACCACTTTTGAAGATCGAGCCACAGACAATGTGCTGAGCACCTCATTAGGACCTCGCGAAAGGCGCGTCGTTATGATGAACGATCGTGGCTGGCTGGTGCAGACTGGTTGGCTTACGGTTTGTTGGCGTTTGTTCTCGTCGTCCCATGGCTAAACGGGTTTTTATTAACAGTCCCTTAGCCATTTTTTTGGACGCGGTTCAGCGTTAGACGCCTACCGGATGTGCGGCAAGCTATAAAGTTAATATTAATGATCGGCGAATCGGGTGAATTATAATCCATACACCGTGCCTCTGTTTGTCAAGGTCAGTGCGTGTGAAGGAAAGCCGTGCAAGATGAACTACATTTTTATTTCAACTTTTCTTAACTCTCAGATACTTTTAGTGTTAAAAGTGCTCCCAAATGATATTAATTTTCCACCATTCTACTGTCTTATCGCACGAGAACTGAGTGGAAACGGGGATCCACGTGCTTGTTCTCGGAGGACAGGTAAAATCAAAAGTGTTTCGAGACAATACCTGGAACTTGATCGTTCCGCTTGGATGCTGATTTGTTCTAGACATGCCACTGGAAGACCTCACATTGAACCCAGTGTGTCTGAGTGTTGGTAAAAAGTATTCAATCGTTCTACGGGAAACCTCATACATCGCTGAAATACTCCGACGTTATTCGTCTCAAGTGTTGACCAAGGCGACGCACATAACCACTGAACGATGTTCTAATCGCCTGACAATTTTATGGCCCGCTCTCTCACGGCGATTGTGGTCAGCAAGCTAGCGTCTGGGGGGAAAAAGTGCCTCACAGATCGGTGGAAAACCTTTGGCAGTTGCCGAGTGTGGCGATGGTGGCATCAGTTGTTGCCGTTGCCGATGACATCGACGGAGTATCTCCACTTGGTTACGCGAAACAATGACAATTGGCCATAAATTCAGTCACCCCTGACCTTGGCCGTCGTATCGTGAGGCCATATTCCGCCGATCTGTTCTCGTGCTTACCGCGGCCACGTCCTCTCTACCCTGGCCGTTGTTCAGTTGCATCTCGCGGGGTGCGTCAATGATCCGATTGGAAGCGCTTGAATGTCCGAATGGCCGAGGGTTTGAACTGTTCAATGCATCGAAAAAGGTGATTTATTCTAGCGTGTCGCGGGTTTTGCGCTCGTGAATTTCACGCAACTTCCTTTCTTCATTCCCTGGCCACCGGGCGTTCTCGCAGCGTCCAGGTGACATCTTGCGAGATCGATTGATTTTATCTTCCACCCTTCAACTGCTTCAACCACGTCGCCAGTCAAGCGGAGCGATGGCAACAGTGCGTCATAGTGGATGATGTTCGTATGCAAAGTCGCAGGCCAAATTTACGATGTGTCAGAAGCCCTACATAAGAATCTGTTGTGAGTATTGTTGAATAGCGTCTTACAGGGTGTTGTTGGGACTTTCAAATGATCGTCAGCCACTGTCCCAGTGCGTCAACGGCACGAGCAGCTGTGGGTTAGCACAGAATGATGGATTGAATTTAAGAATGAAAAGAATAAAATGTATTATTAGATCGCAAGTGTCACATATCACACGGTTCTGTGCAACAGTAATATGAGGTTGATCATTTAAATAAATATAATCTATATATATAAAAATCAAGTTGTGTCTGTATGTCCCTTATAGACTCCGAAACTACTGGACCGATTGACTCGAAATTTGGTATACAGGGGTTTTTGGGGCCGGGGAGTGCAATAGTCAAGGTTAGAAACCCCTCACCCCCCTCTTTCTTTGCCCTCCCATACAACTAACTGTTAAAAACATCAATTACTCCACAAGTTTTGAATCGAATTTCATCAAAACTTGCACAGTGGTTGCTGGTCACCTGAGAAACCATGTGACGAAATTTGGTCCTTGCAGGACGAGGGGAAGGGGGGGTCCCCATACAACCCCAATCCTTAAAATACGTCCTAGGGCAATATGGGTATCGTTTCTTAGGTTTTGGTGGTCTCTAAATCGATTGGTTTCCTTAAAAGCCTTTTCCTTCCTTCTTCCACCTATCACCACCCCTCATTCCATCCATCTTGAAGTAGTGTGATGTTGGGGGGAACTGCATAGTTTGCGTTTAATTTTTAAAGAAGGTGAGAAAGAGAGGAAGAGAGAGATAGAGAGGGAGAGATAGAGAGGGAGGAGAGAGAGTGAGAGAGAGTGAGAGAGAGGGAGCGCGAGATAGATAGAGAGAGAGGGGGGGAGGGAGAGGGAGAAAGAGAGAGAGAAAGAGAGAGAGAGAAAGAGAGAGAGAGAAAGAGAGAAAGAGAGGGAGAGAGAGAGATAGATAGATAGATAGATAGAGAGAGAGAGATACAGAAAGAGAGAGAGAGAGAGAGAGATAGAGAAGATAGAGAGAGAGAGATAAGAAAGAAGAGAGAGAGAGAGAAAGAAGAGAGAGAGAGAGAGAAGAGAGAGAGATAGA